>NW_007578262.1:86792-97628 GCF_000690725.1 Stegastes partitus
AGAATGGGCTCTTACCAGGTCTGAAGACTTGAGCTTAGATGTGTCCCGACCTGCTGCTCCTCCGATGCACCGGTTCCATGGCAACCCCAACCAGCATCATTACTCCAGCGGCTCCATGTTCAAGCTTTATGGGTGGAGTTATTTTCTTCAGAGTACCTGAAACCAAAGAAATCACAAAAACAAATGATGAGAGGTGGATCAGATGTCAGTTGGCCTCCACACAGACCCTGTGACAGTCCCACATTCAGTTCAGCCAGAGAAGGTAAACTATGTCCAGTAAGTGTGAGCACAGGCTGAGGAGGATCTCTACACCTTGCTGGTGTTCCTACAGGATGCACATAGATCCAGCACGGTGCCACTTTATGCAGACTACGTGTGGTTTTCACTCCGGTTCAGTTTAGTGGGTCAAATGATGCTCATGCTGACTGATAAAGACGAACTCCTTCCTGCTAGTAAACAGAACATCATTTATACCAACGAGATGGAAAACAATGAGGATCACTGTGGCTGAAGGATGTGAAGGATCTCTGTCGACACTTCAGAGATGAGATCAATTAAAAACACAGCCTCTCTGCTGCCTTGAACAACTGTCTCTCTCTCCAAAGCCTTCAACATCTCTAGATTATCTCATGATGAAGAGCAGCTGGCTCAGTGTTCAGCTCTCATACAGAATTCAGTTCATACCTGAAAATGTTTTACTTTCATTTTGCTCCACCTTCACCGTGTTAGAGTCAAGTGAAACGATCGAGGCCCCGTCTCCCAAAAATGAAATGTCTGTAGACTAAACTATGACTCAGCTAAACTGCACTCCCATGTGCATGTTGGAAGGTATAGAAAAGGTACGACTGATGAGGTAGGAAAGGCTTCCAGGGTGGAGGGTTGGACGCCTGTGTGAGCAGGATGGAGGTACGTCAGCAGCTCAACCTTCACTCAGGAGATGGGATGGATTCCCCATATGGGATCATTTGTTATACTCGGATACTTTCATTGCTCTGTGGGTTGGTTGAGGTAAACTAGCTCGGTTTCACGACGTGGTTAAAGCTCACACTTAATGGAGAACACCATTTAGTTACACAGGAACGTTGTGTCTGAGGCTGTGTAATGCCTCCAAATCCTTCATTATCCCCTCATTATGATCTAGATTTGAAGCTAAGTCTGTGTGTGGTTGTTTCCTGAACTGTTTCTGCTGTGAGCAGCACTATGAGCAAACCAGGACGCTGATCTCTCCACGGCTTCCATTTCTGTTAACAAGCGAGGCAGCCTCTCCCTTCTCTGCTGCTAGTTATGCATCAGCTGATGGATTCTCTTCCAGGTCCTCTCTACATGTTTCTCCCTTCACCACTGAACACTGAAGCCATCCATTCGCCTTGAATATGAGCTCACTGTCCATCAACGCTGTCCTCCTCACGTCTATCAGAGAGGTTGAACATATACGATGCAGGTGAACGTCACACACAGTTAAACTACTGCTGGAGTCATGAGAGGAGTTTTATCCTCATTTTATACCAGAATAATGTGAATATGTGCAGAATGCAGATGGATGTTTGTACCGAGTCTGCAGAACACAAACCACAGATATTCCATCGTCTTCAAACCCTCATTTAATTGGGTGTAAAATGACTTTGTGCCTTTCAGGTCATTTTTATCCCCATTAGTTGGTCTAAAAAAAAACATCCTAAAACTGCAGTGAAAGTGATACAGACAACATCTAAGGTCCACAGAAGAGGAGATGAAGGTAGAAGAGGATGAAAAGGAGCAGAAGTAGGAGGATGAGACGAGGAACAGGAGGTGAAAGAGGCAGAGTGAGGCAGCAGACAAACAATGAGCAGGACGGAGAGGCTGGATTGTTCTGCGCTCATCAGTGAAGGTCAACAGCCTGCCGTCCCCGCAGAAAGCCCAGCCCGCCACGGCGCCTCTCTGCACTCGCTTCTCTACGTGAACTTGGCTCGCTCTCTTTCTGGGTTCTGATGTTGCACAAAGACAAAGACAAAAATAAAAAAACACAGGTGGCTGAAACCAAAGAGCTCTAACTTCTTAAAAGAGACGACGAAAAGGAAAGTGAGTTTGTTGAAGTCCCTGGATGGGCATTTGTTAAATGTCAGCGCTACAGCCGAAGCCTGCTGGTGTGTGTGAGCATGACGGGGTGTGTGTGTGTGTGTGTGTGTGTGTGTGTGTGTGTGTGTGTGTGTGTGTGTGTNTATCAGCTCTGACACTAAACACTGTCCATGTCTCCCTCCTGCACTGTGGTGGTGGTGCTATGCTAACAGCTCAGTTTGGTCTTTAAAAAAACAACAATAACAACTAAAAAAAACATGTTTTGTTAGTTTTCAGGTATTACTTTGACTTTAAGGAACCAAAGAATAGGCTGGAGTTACTTGAGTTACACACGATAGGGTTCATGGTGAACTCACTTTGCTCCAAATGCTCTTCTGCTTGTGATAAAGTGTGTGATGGCACCTGGGCTCAGTTAGTAAAAAATACAACCAACACCTGTATCTGGAAGTCACTAATGAAGCCGTACTCCTGCTGTAACTACACCACGAGGACAGAATGAACTCCAAGCAGCTCAGTGAAAAGTTCATTTGGAAGCAGATGACTCAGAAGATCCTCTGGAGGACGGTTAAATCCATCATTAAGAAGAAGAAAAATACATTTGGTTAAAACCTGAGGACTAAACTCACAGACTAAAACAGGAAAAAGAACACGTTTGTCTTTTGAGAATCACTTAAAAGTGCAGAAATGTAAATAGACAGATCTTTAAGAGAGAGCCTCTGGCTTCAGATTAACTGAATCTGAAGACAGGATCTTCCACTCCTCATAATTTACAATCCAATCAGTCATGCAGATCCACTTCCTCGTATAGATGGAGCTGCTCTGCTGGAGCGGTCGGGTTCAGTTTATTGATAAGGGCACCTTCACTGTAGGTATGAGGGGGAAAGTCATACGTCTCATTTTCCACTCAGCGGATTCTGTCCTGCTGGTTTTCAGATGGCAGCATTACGGTGGAGAGGTGCAGACGCCTTCAAGCAGCTTCTTTTTCACTCATTTGCTTCTTCTCAGTGATCTGGACCATGTGTGGTCACAGCGACACAGAACTTCACCATATCAGACACAGAGGCAGAGCTGGAGCTCAAGATGCAAGATTGAACCACCATCACTCACTGAAAGCGAACACTGGTCAGGTTTGCTCCGAGCTTCGAGCATCTCGGTGAGAACGCAGCTCTTCTGAGGAGCTTTTTTTGCAGAGCTTGACCTGCTGCTGGAGGAGGAGAAGCAAAATAAGGACAGTTTGTTCCACAGCTCTCGAAAACAGTAACTGTTCTGACAAGGAGAAGTGTGGACTAGTGATGAGGCTGGAAGTTAAACATATTAAAGGTAACATATACAGGCTCTCTGCTTCTGATGAGATACTCAGACAGAGAGGAGAAACATCAGAGAACAGAGGATGGAAGCGATGGAAGGAGAGCTAGCTTCATGCTGTCAGAGCCCAGACTGATAGCTGACCATCCTGATCCCTCTCTGCTGCTTTCATTACATCCAAACCACTGCTCCTGCAACAGCATTGTTTATAGCATGTCATCCAGCCTTCAATAAAACCCAACGCATCCAGAACTCTGCTGCTGTTCTGCCTCCTGCCCTCTGTCCTTAAGAATTCTCTCTGGCTTCCTGTCCGGCATCCCATCAAACTCAAACTCATTCTCATCACTCACAAAGTCCTCCACAATCAGGCCCCAGACCGGAGGTGAAAGGCTCCATTTCTTTTCATTGCTGCCTCCATTTGGAACCGTCTCCAAAAACACATCCAGGACTGAACCAACCCGTCCACATGCGGGAGCAGCTGAAACCCATCTCTGAAGGATTGATCTTAATGTTTGATTTAATGCCAGTTTCTTGTTCTCTACTTTAGCGTGCTTATATTCAGGATTTTCTTTGTTCTTCTAACAAAGTCATTTGTGATGAACTTTAGTGTTGTTCAGTTTGAAGACCGGTTTATAAAACATTAAATGCATTATGTATTAAACGGTCAGCATAATGTCAGCAAGCGAGCTGGACAACCAGAAGCACCAAGTAAATGCATTTAAAGGAGGAATACAATCTGTAAAATGACCAGAACTGTGCAGAGATTCGAGGCGTCTTCATTTACGAATCAAACATTCTTTGTAGATGAGTGAGGAAACCTGCTGAGTTTAAATGCAGCGTACAGTGTGTTGTGTCTAAAGTGAAATATTATGCAGAGTTTATGGCAGAGCTGTGAGTTAAAGTAGTTTGAGTCCAGGTCCAGGCGGCGCTGATAGCAGAACAAATGAGCACTGGATGAACGGCAGGCCGTGATATTAGCAGCGCAGCAGAACGTCGTCATCAGTGCTTTAATTAAACGTGTTGCACTGCTGTGGACTTTCTGCATCGACGGCGTTGCAGGAGCAGCACATTAGCAGCTCCAGAGCTCCTTCTGTGTCCACGGTGGAGGCCATCAGGCAAAGTGTGGAGCTGTGCTTTGCTTCAGACTCTCAGCGTCGGTGTAGTGACGTGTAAACAGCAGGAACGCTAACGTGGTCGTGTTCCAGGTGTGCAGACTGACTGTTACACCCCCATTAGACAGCAGTACTAAATAAAGTAGGTGTTCTCTGTTGTGACTGGAAGCCTCGTCTGAAACTCCTCCTGCATCGACACAGCTCAGAAAAGATTCACGTCTGCAACAGCCTCAGAAAAAAGACACGGATTCACCTACTAATGACATGTAAATGACATGGAGGGAAAGAAACTGTCTGATGCAGCTGTTCTGCAGGTTTTTGAGTTAATGGNTACAGCCGAAGCCTGCTGGTGTGTGTGAGCATGAGGGGGTGTCTGGGTGTGTGTGTGTGTGTGTGTGTGTGTGTGTGTGTGTGTGTGTGTGTAAGGCTCCAGCAATCAGCAAGCCGAGGAGTGAGACCGGAGCTTCTACAACAACAACCAGCGTTTTTTCTTCTTCTCTGACATGAAATGTGAAGCCACGCATAAATAATTTGCCTAAAGACACGGAGAGAACAAACCGAAAGAGAAGAAGAAGAAAAAAAAGATTTATTCAGATTCGAGAACAGATATGACAAGAAAGTTATTTGAATTTGTGGTGCTGCTCTGCTGCTTCTGCATTCTGGATGCTGCTTCCAAAATAATGAATTGCACCGTCTGCCCCCTGGGTTTCTGTAATTGGAAACTTTGGGGGGTTGTCAGTGTTCATCATGTGAAATTTGGTTATTGTATTTTGCCTATAACAAAAAGTTAAAGTCATGCAAAAAATAATGATTCCAGATCATTACAGCTTTAGTCTTATTGTGCTGGCTGTGGCCGTCATTATGTCTGAGGGTTAACTGGTGGAACAGCAGCTACAGGCCGGTTCACCGGGTCAAACAATTAAACTGTCATGGTGCAGCTCCTGCTCTGCACCTCGTCCTTGTGTTTCCAGTGTTTCCAGTGTCTCCCTCCCAGTTTGCCTCCCGTTCATCTCGTCGGTTTGTCTGAGCCTCTGCAGCGCCACCCGGCTCTTCACTCCTCACCGGTTTGCTCCACCAGCCTATGCAGCAGTAAGGCCACAACCAGCTCTACTTCCTGCCAGGTTCGTTCCTCTTGTTACTGGATCCGTCTTGTTCCACTCCAGGTCCTCCGGTTCCCTTGGTGGCCAGTCTGCCAGCCTTACCTTCAGCTCACCGCCGTCCTCCAGCACCTCATCATCCTCTCCTGATCACAAAGTCCAGCTTAGCGTCTCTACTACATGCAAGCTACCACACCACTGACCGGACTGGATCCCATCTCGTTTCTCACTTCTTGATGAATCACTTTCTGAGCCTCGTGTCGGGTCTGCTCGGATTCACTGAGCATAACGCAGCCCATTCATTTAGCCTGATTATCTAAACCACCTTATTAGCAGTAAATCCAAAAGCATCAGATTAAATCATCTGTCCTGTCGGCTCTAACCCGTCCCTCTGTGCACATGTGACTGAACCCTGGAGCCTCCGTGGCCTCCGATGTGCAAAACTCTGCATTTCAGTTTGTGTGTCCTCCTGGTTAGATCACGGACAGAGCGTGCTGTGGATGCCAGGAAGCTGTAAAAGTGATTTAGATAACAGGCCATTCGGCTGTTTGACCATGTTGACAGTCAAATGATGTGAATGTGTTTACAGCGGACACTCATTTAGCTGGTTTAACACATGCTAGCTGTAAAACATGGAGGAACACACACACTGCAGCGGTTCACACATCCTGAACAAAGTATTCACTAAAGTGGCTCCACATGTGGCAGAAGAAGCTCTTCCCTCATCTCTCTTCGTTGGTCCTGATTCAGTGACAGTAATGCTTCACACACATGTTCCATGATACTGATGGCCTCTGATTAGCCGTTCTTGTATAACGCTGGTGATGTTTCCTTCCATCTGTAATGAAATGCACTGTCTTGCATCAAACACCAGGGGGCGCAGCTCATAAATCATATGGAGTTACAGCCATAAAGCAAAAGTACATAAATGGTCTGCAGGTATATTTATCCAAAGCGCTTTACAGTGTGTTTCTCATTCACTCATTCACACACATTCACACACCAACGGTGACAGAGCTGCCATCAGGGGCAGCTTCTGGTTCAGGGTCTTGCCCACGGACACGTCCACTGTGGAGGGGATGGAACCACCAATCTTACGATTGGAGGACAACCTGCTCCACCACCTGACCACAGCCGCCCTGTAGGTGAAAACGAAACCAATCCCCTGACCTAGGCTAACCTGAACGACCAATCACAGCAGAGCGTCCCGCCCATGGACTCCCTCCAGATAATACAACCGAGCACTGAGCAGACCAGAAGTGGAAGCACCCAGAATGACGTTTACACTGACTTCAATGGGAAACACAAGCTCCAGCATTTCATTATTCCCATGGTGAATATGGACTATTTCATGTCCTCACAGCTGTCAGAATGAGGGAACACTTCACATTTATTGATCAGTAATTGCGGTACCAAGAGCACATCTGCTGGAACGGAGGCTTGTGCATTTAAACCAGACAACAGTTTGCTTCCTGGATGAGTGTTCAGCTCATCACGGTGTTGATCATGACAGCGATGTTCATCCCAGTGAGGTCTGTTTCTGAGCCAGTGTCTCTACGTTCTCAGTAATGAAGTCACTCCATGAAATTTAAACACACGTTGTGATAAACTAGAATTATGCTTTTTTCTGAAAACAAATGCTGATGAGATTTTTATTTCTTTTTAGTTTTGAAGCCATAAAAGCAGTGATTTCCTGACTGAGCAAAGGCTTGCATTTGCCTGATCACGCTGCCTGATTATCTCCACGTTTGCTTTGAGGAGCTGCTGGATCTCCTGGGGTCTCCCAAGTCCTGATTGCTTTTCTTCACCTCTTCTGTAGAGCAGCCCGAAGATGCTGAGATTTCAGGCTTTCAGAGTCCATTTGTGGCCTTCTGGCTGTGACTCACAGCAGAAGTGTTCTGCTGCCGAATGCCTAAAACCAACAGCTTCCTGCCAGCGACGCCGCCGCCTCGCACACCGCTCAGCGACGGGAGATAACGCCGCAAACAGGCAACAACTGGAGGCTAAATAATTTCACCTCCCATTATTGTGTAAAGTAGTGCTGTAATTACATCTTCATTAGCCATTCATTTTGATGTTTGCTATAATTAGAAGAAGTCTGCTTTCTAAAAATGTGCTTTACTGTCGGGGTCATTCACAGGCCAATAATAAAGTAGAGGCGCTTAACCGAAGAACACGAGGCAGCACGATGTTTAGTGAGCAGCACACAAACCGATTCATGCCATCAACAGTGTCTGACAACAATGGTTACCATGGCTACGGAGGAGCCAGGACTCTGCTGAAGGCAGAATTAGGAGGGTGTAAACGGTTGTTTTTCTCCTCCTCTGGTGAATCTCAGCGCGTAGAGAGAGAAGACGCTACGTTGATCCTGAAAGCAGATCGATCATAATCTAAAGGCTGCATCGTTCAAACACAGCAAACCCTAAAAGATAAACCCCAACGTTTAAGCCAATTCCAAGTTATTTCAGAATATCTAGATACAGAACAGGGAATCTGCTTCCTCATGACCACACAGCCAGTCCAGCTAGCCTCAGCTTCACACACCTGTGATGATGCTAACAGGTGTACGTTACAAGTGGCACTCTGACAGCATCGAGGTAAAGGGATTACCGGCTGGTTGGGTTCTCATCTGAATGTTGTGCTCTTTGACAACCTTCAAACCTTTTTGGGGGAAAATGGGCTGATGAGTGAAAAAGTTTAGTTACGTCTGACACACACCTCACAGAGACAAAAGCATATTACACCCACAGCAGTCAGGCGTAGAGGAGGCAGCGAGGAGGCTGTGGGGCTTCACAACCACTGGGCATGTGTAACTGAAGGAAACATGAGTTTTGCTCTCTGACAGAAAGTCCTGAAGGAGAACATCAGGACATCAGTGTAGGATCTGAAGCTCAAGTTAAACCTGGTCATGTAGCAAGACAATGACAGCAAACAGGAGAGTACGTCCGACTCAGGGGGTGTTAGAGGCTTGACCTTAAAACAGGCGTCCATGCTCACAAACCGTCTGATGTGGCTGCAGTCAGACAGTCATAGAAGGAAGACTGGACCAGGACCAGGACCAGGACCAGGACCAGGACCTGTTCAGCCTGAGACAGACACACAGAACATATATATATATATATATATACATATAGAAACACTAATTACATATATGTAGTTAGTGTTTGTTTTTATTTTGGGGGATTAAATCACTACGACCACAGCATGAAGATGGAATTTACTTCTCAAACTATATCAGTCGTGCAAAATGCAAGATTGCTTAAAGTTGAAGTTCATCGTTTTCTTTTTCTCAAATTTAATAAAAGCCTCACAAACATCGTCATGGTTACGGCTAGGAGACAAAGGCGAGCGGGGCTGACAGGAAACGAGCTTCTCGTGTTCACAAAACGCTTCCAGTAAGAGAAAGTGAAAAGAAAATGCAAATTAACTATTGATTATGCACCTACATTCCTCTAATGTAATTGAAAAAAAGCAAACAAACGGCTCTGATAAACACAGAAGAACAACAACAGCCTGTAAACGGGACCAAAACTCAACCCAAATTTCTCTGCTGTTTACTTTTTCTTCTTTTTCCTTCCAAACAAATTGAATTAAAAGAGGCTAAAGAAACATGTTTTTTCAATATTTTTCTACTTTATCCGTATTCCTGATTTATGAGGCTTGTTTGTTTTGGTTCAGGGACACTGCATCATGTCCAGGTCATGTAGACGATGGATCACACACACGACGCCAAAATCATCTCTGTTCAGTGAAGACTACGACTGTGGCTCTTTCATTTTTTAGTATATATTTGCACCCAGTTCAGATGGAAGACATACGTGTGTGTGTGTGTGTGTGTGTGTGTGGTGTGTGTGTGTGTGTGTGTGTGTTTTCATCCCGTCACTGAGAAGCCGACGTGTGTTTATGTGTGTTTAACTGTGTCCATGTCTTCATAGATGTGTGCGTCTGCAGCTCGCCAGCATTTGCGGCTAACTTTCTTTGTGTGTGTGTGTGTGTGTGTGTGTGTGTGTGTGTGTGCGCTGCCTGCCATTCTGTCTTTATGCTCATATGAACATGTGCTCTATGGTCACAGGATGGAAGCCGCTCACTTCACTAATGTGTGCCGGTTCCCTGTGTGTGGTGCGGTTTGCAGAAGGAAAGAGGCTCATCTATGTGTGTGTGTGTGTGTGTGTGTGTGTGTGTGTGTGTGTGTGTGTGTGTGTGTGTGTGTGGTGTGGTCTCAGGCTGAACAGAGCCCTGGTTCCTGGTTCACATGGGAACAAATGACAGGATCTGGTTTAGTGAGCCTATCTGTAAAAAGATGAAAGAAAGCCAACTAGTAAAAAGCTCACGTAGGAATTAGAGGCGAGCGCTGGCCAGACCTCCCACACAGATCTCACTCCGCCGTCAGATGGTCAGTGGACGGTCACCGGTTTTAACTCTGCATCCCTTTAACAGTAATGAGCCGCCACAGAAATGCCACTGCTGCTGCAAAATATGCAGAATAAACAAAGAAGTCATTACAGTCCAGATTTGGAGCTTGGCACCAAGAAAACACACTGTGGACATGTGGAACCAGCAACAACAACCAAATTAGCCTCATTCACTACCGCTCCTGAAACCACGGGGCGACGAGCGCACCAAACAGCTCGCTGAATTGACTTCTGTTGTCAAGAAGATGTCTTGACAATCAAAAGCAAAACGCTGCTCCAGAAATGAAGCTCATTATAACGGCGGCACAATGACACGGCATCCTTTTGTGGGCGCACACACACTAATATTTATCTCTGTGCCGCACTCGGCTCCACTCGCTGCCTCTTACAATCAGAACACAGAGCAGCATTTGATCCTGCTCTGCTAACATCAGCAGACAAAACAGGACGAGACGCTGCACAGTCACATTCGGCTTCATTTTAGTTTCCTCGTTGACACAGTGAGAAGAAAGTCGTGTTGTTGTCAAACTACTCCACGCAGCGCTGAACCCACCATCGCTGTCCAATTATAACCATGAATCCCCAAAACAGTCTAGTTTTAAAACGAAGCAGCTCCAAAGCATGTGTTGTCGACCAATAACAGAGCATTTATTATCTCAGTGTCGTCACCAGGCTAGTCAATGATGGGCTGAATTCATAGTAAATAAACTACACGGCTAGAAAAGTCAATCAACTGCACTCTATTAATATAACATAACAGTGAGAACTCTAGTTACTGTTGACTCCACTGGATAATCCACTGACCCACTTATCATCACTGAAATGTAAAAACTTATAGTTACACCCCCCCAGTGA
>NW_007578262.1:103230-136059 GCF_000690725.1 Stegastes partitus
CAGTTCCACCAGTTCTGTCAGGAGGAATGGGCCAGAACTCATCAGACTGTAGTGAGAAGCTTGTGGAAGGAAACCCAGAACGTTTGACCCAAGTCATAGAGTTTAAAGGCAACGCTAGCAGATACTGAGGAGATGGATGGAAACTTCTGACTCTGAAGAAAGTCAGAAGAAATTCTCTAAAAATCCAGACTGACCTAAAACAGGAAACGTTTAGTCTGATTTAATGTCACATAGTGGGAAAAAAATGACATTAAAAAAGGTTATGTGTCTTTTCATACAGTGCATGTAAAGTTCTGGTTTCAGCTGCATTCATCAGGTAACACCAACTAGTCTATTAGGGTACTAGTACCCTCGTGTACTAGTACACTAGGGTACACTAGTACCCTAATAGACTAGACTAGTACACTAATAGACTAGTCTTGTAGTCTACTAGTCTACTAGTGTACTGGTCTTAGTATTACAAGCTTTTCATTCAGCTGGATTACAAATTGAGTGCAGGGTCACACACACACACACACACACACACACATATATATGTGTGTAAGCCGTGTGTGAAAGCTGAGAGAACACACAGCCATGTTATGCAGTTAATTTGAGCCACTTGACACTTACAGGCTCCTTCCACGGTGGGAAATCATTTCACAGCATGAATAATTTAGTCCTAATAGACTTAGTGCGATTAATAATTTCTTCACATATCCACAGTCAGAGTGTGTTAGATCATCTTCCAGCGGTTTAGTGACTCCCTGGATCAGCCCGTCGCTATGTGTTGGTGTTTGTGTTGTTTCCGTCCTCATGGGTGAGAAGTTTGAGAACTTAGTTGACAGCATGGACCCGTCCTCTCTCTGACAGTGATGAAAAGAAGCCTTTTGACTTACTGTAGTGAAAACGTTCATACGTTCATTCTCTCCCTGCCACCAGCTTTTCTCTTTTTTGTTTAAATCTGTCCCTCCAGCTCTACATTCCCTGTTCCACTAAACACACTGTTTGGTTTCATTCAGCCCGACCCGTAATCCTCCCCTAACCTGAACCAGATCGTCTGAGTCTTCATTTAGCTCAACCTGCACCTCATCAGGGCCCATGATGAGCTTATGACTCATTTAGTGCCAGAAATATGCAGAAGGAAATAACAAACAAGCTGTTTGTTTTTCTTCCTCTTTTTGGGCTGTTTAGTTTTTATTTGGAATGTTTCTTTTATTGTTCTTTTCTTTTATATGATGTACTTGTTTACTTTCTTCCCCTTTGCTGCCACTGGTCCAGCCACAGACCCAGTTCTGTCCTCACTGCCATTCAGGGGAGCGTCAGGTTAAATAAATGTGTCTAAATGGTTTTGCTTTGTTTTCCTGTATTATTAATATCAGCGGGTTGTGGACGTGTGAGGACGGGCCAGCTGTGGGATCACATTCAGCAGCAGGATGCTTCCCTCCTGCTGCCTGGTTCTGATTCTGATGTGTTTTTGTCCTCTTGTCCGCACTCTGTTTCCATTGCCTGTTTTTTCTTTGTTTCCACTTTTGCCTGAACCGCGCTTTATTAATAATTACGCAGCAGCAGCAGCAGCAGCAGCAGCAGCAGCAGCAGCAGCCTCTCCCAGTCGTATCGTTATTTCTGTACTCTGGCTGCAGTGAGTCAGGGTGGCTGTGAGAAACAAACAGCTCCTGTAAAATGTGTTTTACACTCCAAATCTACAGAAGCTGCTGGCTGAAGCTCAAACCCACGAGATAATTTGGCACGCCGTGGCGAGCTTCTGCACCACCCTGTCACACACACTGATGGGAGGAGGCTGACATGAATTACTGCGTCCACATGGGCATGGCTGCGTGTAAACACTGTGTCAGGACACGGGTCAGCTTCGGACAGATTACAAATACTTACAGCCAGATTCAACCTCCTTATCAGATTCCCCAAGACCTTAAACTCCCTCATCCATCACCAGCAGGTTGCTGAATAGTTTCTGAACAGTTATTAATGGCTAGATACAAACAGTAGCAGCAGTACGTGGCTGAGGATGGGAGGACTTCATAAAAAGACCTACAGTGTTTTTTTTACCATCCATAAAGAAAAGCAGAGGTTCTGGAGGGAAGCAGGGGTTTGGTGAGTGACCCTCAGAATGTCATGCATCAGAATAAATCCCATGTTTCTTGGCAGGTTGTGCTTTGGCTCCCTTGAAATGTCTGATTATGGGTCTTTGTGTTTGGAAATACCACATTATCATGAGCAGCATGGCAGCAACACGGAAACCCAGAGATGGCTTCAGGACGCCCTGCAGCAGCTGGACGAGTGTGTGAACGGGTTTCAGTCCAGAGTGTGTGTATATATATATATATATGGCTGGGACAGAACAGCGGTGTGTCGTACAGGATCACACACAGCAGCTTATTAAAGCCTGATGTTACAGGTAGATGAGGTCTGCTGGTTGTGAGGAACAGAACCGATCAGCTAACGCTCAAAACAACTACATGTTTATGTCCAAGTGACTGTATGAGCTGAGGAAACAGTGAAGCTCTGAGTCCACACGATGAGAAGATGGACGGGCTGATAGAGTATTATACTCTAACACAGGAAGCTGCTGTTAAACGTCCAACCAACCGTGGGTTTATCACTGTAACCATGGCAACAGAGGCCCTCTCACTCAACCAACTAGTTTAATCCAACACATCCTACTTCCCTAAATGGAGTCATTTGGTTCCTAAACTTGACCAGATCTTTAATTTATCATCATTACTGAGCTGTTTGTTTTCCAGTAGTGGTTTAGTTTCTCCTGACACATGGACGGTCCAGAGGAGATCTATACTTATATATATCTATATATATATCTATACTTTGGGCTGCATTAGATCAGGAGGACAGAAAATCTTGGAATTATTAAACAGCAGCACATTTATTTAGTTTTAATGTTATCTCCTTCAGCTCCGGTTAAATGTCCCGATGTTTCACCTGCTGTGATTGTCCACTCGTATTAATGCTCTGATGCACTTTTAATCATAACTGACCTGATTCCTGATTGTACAGTTCAGTCACATTACTGAGGTTAGATAATAATTCATGTAGACGAGGTTAGAACGTGATTAAAGTTTATTTTTCTGGGTCTCTGGATGTATTACTACATAAACCACGTCTGACACCTTATAGAACCATCACTAAGTTCTGTTTGTTGAGTTTCTGTAAAACAGTTTTAATATCTCTGCATTTAAGTGGAAACTCCAACAGTTTGAACACTTTGTCTGGTTTCCATGAACCAGCAGGTCTCAGCACTGATGGTCCCAGTTAACCGGGTCGTCTAAACATAACGACCTTTAATTACCATCCAGCAGAACCACTTGTTCTCTGTTCTCTGTGCCGACCGAAGCAAATCAGAGAAATGATCCTGAATTTAATGAGTTTTGGCCAAAACAGCTGCTGATTTTTATTTTATTTTACTATGCAGGAGATTTGCCAGAAAGACAAAAACGAGCACAAACGAATGACAGCAGGTGGACCAGAGTGGGAGACGGGTTCTGGTGGGTGAGACGATACCACACTCACTAAGACGTTCCTCCTGCTCTACCAACAGTGGACCATCACCCCACCCTGTCCAGCTGTGGACCGCTGATCTAAACTGAGCATCTCCTCTGAAGGTCTTTATGTTTTTTCATTATAAACCTGTATTTATTTATGTCCTTATTCCCAGTAGGGCGTAGACCTGGTCTGCCTATCAGTCAGTGGACCTCCATCGCCTGCCATGTGTCTGCAGGTATCAACAGGTTTCCTCTGATTGGTCTCTGATCTGTATCATGAACAACAGCCTCAGAGAAACAGCTCCATTCAAACAAATGCTTTATTCAGAGAGTTTAGTCACACAGGAGTGGATGGTCCGTTTCATTCTGAATAAATCGACTTTCAGAAAAGAGACATTCTGATTCATAACAAGACAGAAGCTGAGCCAGATGTTTAGTGCAGGGAGCGAACTGAACCTGAATCTGCTACAAAACGCTCGCTGTGATGCTTTATTCATGCCAAGGACACACAAAGACAAACGCACACAGAGTTTCTACCACTTCACTGTCACATTACGTTCACTCAGAAACAGAACATTTCTACGAGACTCAACCTTCCCCGAACCAAACCTGCTTCTAGCTTCACTCTACCCTGAGTCCAAACCCTGCCTTACCTTAAACCAATGTCATTTTTTAAGATTAAGCTCAAGCATCAACCTCTGGTTTACAGTTCTGACCCATTCTTTGATGCCCTTTCAGCTCATAGCTCCCCAACATGCCCCAAGTCAGATAGAGAAGCAGTGAGAGCATGTGTCAGGGGAAAAAAAGAGAAAACATTAATTATTTCTCATAAAACTACACTTGATTTCCAGCCTGTTGGAGTGAGCATGACTCGGCAGCCTCTCTGGGTCTTATCGTGTTTTCAGTCATTAGGCGCTGCCAGGATGCAGTTCATTACTGGAGCTCTCTCACTTCAGAGCCGGCAGGTCCAAACACTGAATACAAGCTCCCCGTTCTGCAGAACTTGTTTTGACAGCTGTAAATATTCATGCGTATATCACAGTGGCGCTATGGAGCAGCTGTATGGCTGACTGTAGTGAGACGGTGGACATGGCGACGCATGTTAAACTAGCCAACGAGACGTAGAAGCTAACGGACGGACCGGTGGTCAGAGGCCACTCGGTGTAGCTGACGGCACCGAGGGATCCACTCCTACCAGTCCAGATGCCTCACTTAGGAATTTACTTCTAATAAGATCGTCACAGCTTCATAACTACTTTTAAAACAGATTATCAGGGCTCCCACTCTTTCCCTGGAATTATTTTCCAGGACTTTTCCAGCCACTACAGACACAAGTTACCACGTCGTACACCAATAAATCTCCTGTTCCCTCTTTGTTCTGAAGTGTTCTCTGCAGCTGTGGCTTCATTTACCCCGATTGTCTCTACGTTTATTACTCAGACACTGATGTTCAGTCTATGGCTGTAATTTATCTATGAAAAAATAATTATGACAAATGCATCATAGAATAATGCAAACACACAGATCACAGCGTGATAATTAGCACGACACAGTGGAGATGGGAGGACCAATACTTTTCCAGGTATTTTCTCATTTTCCAGGGCTGGAAAACTGCTCAGTCATTCTCCAGGTTTTCCAGGATGCGTGGGAACCCTGATTATGTGTAGCATGACTTTTTTTGTGTGTGAATCAGGATTCTGATTTCTACACAAGCTGATGTGATGTAAGTGGAAGAGGAGGCGGTCCTCTGGGGCTGAAGGCTGACATTTTATCACAATGTCATGGTAGAAATAAATCATTTCTCTTTAAAATAATTATGCAAGAAATCTGTCACAAGGCTTCGTCTGGCATAGATCACAGTCAGGATATATTTATGTGAGACAAAATGCAAGTTGGGAATTTCTAATCCTCCTTGATGATCCTGGTTTATGTGCAGCCCTATGGATCTGTTCTCTGCATGAGGCTAAACATGCTAAGTGTTGGGATGCAACTCCACACAACAGAGAACTCAAACATCCACATGAGCCTCAGCAGCTCCAGATGAACCACTGTCTCAGGTCTACAGTCGAGGGTTTCTCAGTCGTATTGTGAGAGAAGGGAAAACGCTCTGCAGCACAAACTCTGGCTTTCATTCACCGTGTCGATCATTTATCTTCATATTGTTTGCTTGTTCTGAAACAACAAATCAGTGGAGTCACTCAGGCGAACACATCGATGATCACAGAGCATTTACATGCCTTCGCATCCATCCATCCATTCGTTGTTTTTCCCCCCAATCCCGTCTCCTGGAACTCTTGCTGTATATTCAATAAATCTGCAGCAGAAAATCCATTTTGAGTGAAACCCGTAATGCCACCCAGATTATGTTTTCAGTCAACATAATGAGGACGTTTTAATTAACACATCTGGCAAGTGGCAAAACTGTTGATACTGAGCGTATCAGTTCAATGTTCACAAACCGGCGCTGCGATTGTTTTCTGCCAAAATATTCAGAACTGTAATGCAAGATCTGTAATGACTCCAGCATGTGGTCTTGTTTAATACAGAGAGTCTGAAGTGAAGTGAAAGACGAGCCGGCGGGCTGGTATCTGCTGCCGGTGGCAGGAGTTCTGGTTCTGTCTTTTTTTATCGCTTCACTACAAAACAAATGTGTGTTTTGTGATCAGTTGTGCGGCTGCTGACAGCGTGGACATCTCTCATCTAGTTCTGCTTATTACACAATCCGTGGTGTTTGTTTCTCTGGGATGAAACGTGGCCTCGAGCTCAAGTGACTTTTCTGTCCAACCTTTAGACTCCTACAGCAAACAGTCGATCTTCTGACTGACATCAGCTTCACTCACTGCTGTACAGACTGCAGGAAAAGAAAGTAAATGATCTGGTGTTTCTCTTTTGGTAAAGCTGCTTTTTATTTTTACATTTATGAAAAGCTTTAATACAGCCACTATTAAAAGCTTCACTCTGAGTGGATGACTTCACTGGAGAGGATTCAGCGGCGTATAGATAATGGATGGATGGACTTGACTGGATGGTGGCTCCAGACTTTATGAGCCTCCGTCTCATCAAAAACGTTAAATAAAAGCTCCCAACACAGAAAAGACACCGGGTCGTGCCGTCAGCAATCAGCTGGTCCAGCAACATGTTTGTCAGGTTTTGGCTCCAGATGCCACCAGACTGGATTTCAACCAGAACAATGACTTTAGTGCTGATTTCAGCTTGAAGAGCGTTCGAGGCCGTTTACATTCACACTGACTGAACAGTGCAGGAGTCCCGGTTCTGACCGTCCACTGGTAGAGTAACGGAGTCAGATGATGTCAACCAGCAGGTAAAGCAGCAAGAAGAGATGGTTCCTCATGCTCTGTCCCCTCAGTCTGACTGATAAAAGGTCCAACTGCTGAAAACTACACTGAATGCAAAATAATTAGTGGACCAGATAAATAAAAACATCATTATAATGTGATAGAGAACTCTTCAACCAAAGGTCAGAACATCCGTATTATTCACTGCATGACTTCATGGGGCGGTAATAACACTATAGAGGTCTATCTGCGTCTCTGCATTTCTCCCAGTATACTGGGACATGAGGGCCTGTGTTCCCAGTTCAAACTGAAGACTTCCATCCATCCATCACCTCTCCACCTTCATCCTCACCAGGGTCATGGGGGGCGGAGCCTATCCCAGCTGACTCAGGGTGAAGGCAGGTTCACCTGGACAGGTAACCAGTCTATCACAGGGCTACACTTAGAGACAGACAACCAAGCACACTCACATTCACACCTACGGACAATTTACAATCACCAATTAACCTCAGCATGTTTCTGGACTGTGGGAGGAAGCCGGAGAACCCGGAGAGAACCCACGCTGCACGGGGAGAACATGGAGACTCCACGCAGGAAGATCCCGGGTGTCCTCATCGGGACGCCAACCGGCGACCTTCTTGATGTGAGGCAACAGTGCTGACCACAGCGCCACCGTGCAGCCCCAATAACAATAATGAAAAGCATAAATAAACTGATTAAACTGCGACAGTCCCTCAATTCACAGATCAACAGTCAGTCATAAACGCTAAAAACTAAAAATAAACCAAAATGTTTGTGCATCATTCAGCATCACAAGATCGTCTCAACAAACTCGACCACGAGGTGACAGCTTCGACAACATCATACGTTTTACTAAACAAACACTCACGTCTTGTGTTAAAGTCAAGCCTCTTTATGTTGGACCACTGACGTGTCAGTAGTGTGAAGGACTTACAGCATTCAGTCAGCGCTTCCTGACAGACGTCCTGCTCCTACACTCCTTCTAATGCTTCCCCAGCTCTGTATGAACAACAACAGTGATACTAAAGATGATTTAATGCAAAGTGGGTCTTACAGGATTCCCCTGGAACCTGGAGGCCGGCTGTCAGTGAGGGGCATCACTTCTATTCAGGTACTTTTGATGGTTCCAGATGTCAGGACAAGACACCTGCTAAACACATCAGCAGATTACTAACACTGCTCTGATGCTGTAATATGAAGCTAAAATGTGTTTTGTTTTTAACCTAAAGCCTGATGGTGGAGCTCTGTAGGAGATGTGCTGCTGATGGAGAGAGGCTGCTGTCGGCTTCCTGCACTCAGTAAAACTGGTTTTATGAATCCAAACACAACTTGTTGACACGAGAACAGGAAGAGAATGAAAGCGCTGAGAGCGTCTGACCCCTGACGTCTCAGATGTATGTTAATGAGGCCTCTTTATTCATACGTGTTGGGCGTCCTGTCACTGGAACATTTTGTAAAGTAAAATCATGTTCACTACGATTATATAAACCTGCATGGAGTCACGAGTCAGGGGGTCCATATATTTGCCACTAGCATGATATTTACTGCAGCACATTTTCTGAAGGCGGCTCGCAGGATGAAATATGGAGTCTGTCAGACTATCAGCAATATTTCATAAGCACACTGTTTCACAGCATAAACAGTCGTCCAGGACTTCAGCTTCATCGTCGTGGTTTTTAAAAGATTCAGGCTTTGGTCCCTACAGGTGCTTCTGGCTCGTAGAACTCACTTCACTTCAAACCTGGACCCAGTAGGATTATAATAACGTCTCTACTTACACAATAGTTATGAGAATAAAAAATGTGAGTCTTTCCATTTACAGATAAGTTAAAAGCAAATGTATGTCTACAAAAGTATATGTGGCTTCTCATCCCACTCGTGTAAAGAGAACAAAACTGGAACATGAAGGAGCAGGCCCGGTTCTGCTCCGAGGCAGGGCGCCTTTGAAGCAAGCTGCGTGTTCATGAAACTCTTCATCATCGTGCGCTACGCGGTGACTTTTTAACCCTTACAAACGGCGTCCGTGCAGCGAGAAGAAAAAAAGAGAGGGAGTGAAGATGAAAGCAGCTCGTCTGTAGGATGGCATCAGAACCACGACATGGGCCTCAGACAGGATGTAAACACCGAACAACGTCCTGCAGGGTGTCTGTCGGGCTGCTGGGAAACACTCTCACTTGAACAGGTGCAATTACAGATCTGCCTTTCCCACCGCAGCCGTCATGCAGACTGCTGTAGGACTGAAGGAGTTGGACGATGTGATGAGGATGGCCTTTCCAGCTGGTTGGTGGTGGTTCTGAAGGTCATTCTGATGCTCGCTCCTTCTCATTAAGGTTGGGTTTTATCATTGAACCTCTCTGATTGTGTCCAGCACCTCTAACACCAGCTAAATCAGTAATTATATGGTGAGCAACCTTTAGAGGCTGCTTGTATTTGATCTAAATAAAAACTGGAATAACTGAAACGCTGCGTGGGATATAAATGGACCTATAATTGCTGTGGTTGGTGGAAAGTGTTCATCTAACAAGATTTGCAGTGGTGCACTTTTTCTGCGACTGAAACATGAATGTAAGGAGAATAATTAGAAAAGCTCCTCATCAGGAGGTGGAACAATAACGCTGAATAAGGAATAAAGTTGTTCTGAAGTTGTTCGGCCATGTTATATGTTCTGTCTTCAGGATGAAGGATCTCCTGTTAGCACTCTACCTTGCTAACAGACCACATGGTGTTCCTTCACATGCAGTCGACACCAGAGCTGAATATTTATGCACAGAAACCATGACGCACCAGAGACGGTCCCAAAAACATGGATTCAGTCAGAGTTTCACACTTAACACACCAAAGAAACCAGTGCTGTCTGCCAGTGGGTTGGAGCTTCATGCAGGATTATTCTTCTTCAAAATCAGTTTCCATTTCGCACATGTTTAACTTTGAGCAGAGTTGTAGGTGAGCTGGTGTGCTCGAGATGCCACGAGTGGAGGAGGTGTGACAGAAACAGAGGTATGGAGCTTCACATGCTTAAAAGAATGGTATGTAGTTAAATTTAAGCAACTATAAGACAAAAAGGGATTGTTTTTGTTGAAAAAAAATGGATAAATACATAATTTTTATCGACCGAGATGAGTTTTTTTTGGGTTTAATCAGGACTGGAGAAGAGCTTTCAGGTTAGAAATGGACTGGATTTAGTGCTAAATGTTAATTTTAAGTCAGTGAAGGTCCTCCTTGGGATGGACATTATAAATGTGTCAGGGCAGGTGAGGATGTACCACAGAAGAATAAAGCTGGTGTCTGAATGACAGGACTGGAGACTTGGACCAGTTGTGCTGGACTGTAAACGCACCGAGTCAACAGGTTCTCTGCCTCTTTGTCCATCCATCCATTATCTATACACCGCTTAATCCTCACCAGGGTCATGGGGGGCGGAGCCTATCCCAGCTGACTCAGGGTGAAGGCAGGTTCACCTGGACAGGTAACCAGTCTATCACAGGGCTACACTTAGAGACAGACAACCAAGCACACTCACATTCACACCTACGGACAATTTACAATCACCAATTAACCTCAGCATGTTTCTGGACTGTGGGAGGAAGCCGGAGAACCCGGAGAGAACCCACGCTGCACGGGGAGAACATGGAGACTCCACGCAGGAAGATCCCGGGTGTCCTCACCGGGACGCCAACCGCCGACCTTCTAGCTGTGAGGCTACGGTGCTACCAGTGCGCCACCTGCAGCCCCTGCCTCTTTGTCTTGTTCTTTAATTCATTAGAGTCCATTTTGCTGTTTCCTTTAACGGTGTTGTTGCTGGGAGCTGGAGGACAGGAAGCAGGATGAGTGGAACGAGGAGGGGATCTGTTAATACAGCGTGTCCACTTCCTGTTCCCACATCACTGCCCACACGTGACCCACATGTTTGGTTTTGTTCTGCTACACTTCAACCAACATTACCCCCTCCGTACAGCATGTCACTGAACTGTTGGGCGACTGCACATATATCTGTATTTCCCTGATGTTGTCAGGCCACAAACAGACGTAGGAGAAGCCGAGGTTCAGACAGACTCTGAGCGGCGTGTGACTGGTGAAGATATGCACATAATTAAGGGTAAAACATAACTATTTTTCATGGCGATGGTTAAATTTTTCATATGAGCTGGCACAAAATGAGGTAAATTACATCAGCAAAGACAGCTCATTAGTCTCAGTGAATGATGAGAGCACTGCTTAAGGCTACAGATAAAAAAGGCTCAGCTAAGTGATGTACAATATTGAAACCCAGTGAAAATAGCCCCTTTCCGAAGCCACTTGGTGGCTGCTGACATAGCTTAACAACATACAAATGTCTTTCCAGGCCTCGCTGGTGTTTCATGAACACACAGCAGTCTGAAGCTTCCTGTGTATTTAGCATCCAGCAGCTCGTTACTCAGACAGCGTCAGGGTCATTTACTGTGACAGAGAACAAAGTGTGGATTTGTTCCAGCCTGATGAATCTGGGCCCAGCATATAGAGCACAGAGCAGTTAACTCATACAGATATACTACTTAAGTCATGGAATCATCAAAAACTTTGGAAAACGTCATGAAATCTTCTCTTCTGCTTTGAATTCAGTTTAATAACGGCGGTGATTAAACATCCTAACGAACCGGCCGCTCTGCTGGTGATGGTGGAGGAGATGGAGGATGAGATGGTCTGCTGTGGCTGCCAGAGGAGAAAAGGAGCAGATTATATGTAAAACTAAAGACTGCAATCAACCCAAAGGGCATCCATCAATTAACTAATGAACGCAGGTGAGCAGGAGCCCAATGTATTCAGATTTATGCACCAGCGGTAATTGCATGTATCAGGACTCTGACATGGTGGCGGCTGGAGACGGTGTTCACTCACAGAGATGCTGCACAGCGTCAGGCGGTCAGCGGCCACTCAGCGTGGGTCTACAGCAGCTATTTCTTTGTCCACGCTGTCACAGCATCACCTGCTACCTTTTCACTGTTTACCCGTAGAGCTACCTGTGCAGTCTCAGCTTCATAAAGAGACGTGAACATTAACGCAGAACGAGAGGAGAAAGAAGGAAAGAGGAGCTGGAGGTGATCGGAGAGTCAATGTTTATGGAGATGTACGTCTGTAAGGGAAAAGTGTAACCGAGGAATTAAGATAAAGAAACAAAGAACAGAAGGAATGAGGATGGTTGAAATGACAAGAAACTGAAAAACAGAATTTTTAAAAAATGTAGAAATGAAAACAGGAGGAGTCCAAAATTCATACAAAAACAAGAAAAGATGAAGGAGTGAGTGGAGTGAAGATGACTGAAGGAGGACAATAAGAAGGAAGACAGAAGAGTGAAGCCGATGAACTCCCCGGCAGAATAACAGAAGTGTTACAGTCTGCTGATGAGCAGCCATATAGCCTTTCCTCCGCTCTGAATCTTGTTAGTGTTAATTGGGCTGAGTCTATCACCTAGACAGAAGGCCGTGGACACAGGCGTCGCGTGGACATATGGCCAGCAGCATGATACAGAAAGCTGCCAAGTGAGAGATTACCTTCACAGTGATATGGGTAATCACCGAGAACTCTCCCATCATAGCAGCAAGGGCATACTTCAGCAGAGGAATTACAGCACGGGGAGACGGATGTGCAGACGGCACGGCATCGTCCTGCACGACGGCTAACAGAAGATAGCTTCACAGTAAAAGAACTACAAGTTTAGTAAATACACGTAGAGCCGACGTATGTTCTGAACCGACATAAACGGATGTTTGTGTCGAGTGTAGAGAGAATAAATAAAGTCAATAACAACAAGGACGAGCTACGCTTCAGCCATCATGGAGTCTTCATTCATGTTTAGCGAGCTCACGGTGATCATAGGAACCCAAGAATAAGCTTAAAGTAGCCAAGAAGCAGTCAGCACAGAACCCCATTAAACCCACCCGTACATGCTGGGGAAGCTGGTCAAGCAGTTTAATTATACAGCAGCATGATGCTAACGAGGCATCAGCAGAGCAGCCATGACTAGACCTGGACTAACCCTCCGAACCCAGAACCCACCAGCAGGTGTGAAAGGCAGGCTGCCTTCAATGCCAGACAGACGACATGATCAGAACCAGAAACTGTGAACACCGAACCAGTTCCTCAGACCTCTAGCTTCCACTGAACCCATCATGACGTGTGGTGCAGCAGCAGTGCTGAGTCAGCACGTCGTCGGTCACAAAGGTTTAACATGAGTTGTCAGAATTCAAAACATATTTGTTTCTGCTCAGTCTGCACATCTGACCTCGACTTCCAGAGTTCTTACTTCCCCAAAGTGTCGGAGAACTTCTCTCTCCCTGCTGATGCTCCTCCTGCTCACCTCCTCATGGTATTCACACATTTCTCTCATCAGGCTTTAACTGGTTTAACCATCTCACCAGATCTTGGTGTTTAGCCAGGTGATCATATTTCCACTACAGTTCTAGGACTACTGTCCCTGGCTGTACCTCCTACCACTGGTGTGATCCTGGTTAGGAGCCTTCTGGTGCCTGATTGGACGGCCATCGATCCTCACACTGACTCAGTAATGTCTGTTTTTAATTCATGAACCTGTTCTGCCTGTTCACATGGCGATGCCTTTGACCCGGCTCGGGCTCCGTATCGACGTGGCTGGAAGCAAACAGAAAGCTAACGCAAGAACTCCCGTTTTGTTCTGATTCCATGGAGGTCTGGTTCAGGTCACCTGAAGCTGCTGCTCAGCTCCACGCTGCCTTGTGGCCGTGTCTCTTTCATATAACCCTCGCTGAGTGTGCATCATCATCATCATCATCATCAGGAAGAGAAAGCACACATTAGGAGTTAATGGAGTGGATGAATATGAAAACTCACTGGGTTTAGGGAGGATCAATATTCCAGCTCTGATTCAGGACGGCTGCTCTCTGTCATCACGTTCTCATTGTGCAGCAGAGCTCTGATCTGAACAATAAGTTATTTTCATCTGAGCTTTGCACACTTCAGAACATACATTTCCTGTCATAAAACTTTAAAATACTTTTAATTACAGATTACTGTCACACAACTCTGGCTTCCCTCGTGGCCTACATCACACTGAGTCTCATGATTATAGAGAATAAAAATGACCTCTTAAAAAACATCTTTATGTAAGTGAGATGAAGACGTGACTCTTGTTGTTTTCTCTCCTGCTCGGTGCTCAGATGACGGAGGTTTCACAGCATCGCGTCTGCATGTTTAAATCCTGCTTTATGTGTGAGACACGAAGCCAATCTCACGACACACAGTAGGAGAGTTATGGGAAGGAGGTGGCTTAGTTACCAACAGATGTTCCTCCATAATTACTGCGGTGGTCCTTGGTGGTCACGAGGAAGTGTGTGTGGACCGCGGTTCCCGTACGTTGTAGGCGACATGTCACTGATTGGCGGGTGAGAATCGTGGACCACACAAGATCAAGCAGTGTTGGTGTTTGTGCCAGCCTGCAGCCTTCTGCCGCCGCGACGCACATCTGAGCTCGCTGCAGATATTCTAACAAGTGCAAAATGACAACGGCATCAATTTAACACTAAACAGCTGAATAAAGCCTCCACAGCCGTCACCTGCTCTCACTGCTACTGATACGGTAAAAATATCTTCAGCTCAGCAAAGAGCTCCCTCCAGAAACCCGTTCAGAGGACTGGTGGAACAGACCAAACCAGGAAAGCAGCTATTCTTCAGAGTTTCAGCAGGTGTCAAACAGACACTCTGTTATCTGCTCATTATTTCTGCTGAGCTTTGAAGGAAGACAGAACAAATATGAGAGGGGGAGCAGGGAAAGAGGCAATTCTGTTTTCGCAAGCTATTTTCCCAGCTAATGAATTCTGACCTTTTGAATGTTTACTTGTCCCCTTTCCTGAGATGAGCTCGGCTCGGAGTAAAAACAGTCTTTGTGAAACTGAGACAGTACCTTTTTGTAAACTTTTAAACCACTACTTGTGTTTTGTGCTTCTTAATTAGAACATATCGTCATTCAGAGGTTTTTTTCCTGCATGAATATTTCATTCGACCGTCCTTCTTCTGTACATCTCTTCTCTAGCGTTGCTCTTCATCTTTTTATTTGGCCAGCAGATGGGAGGAACTGTGATTTATCTGTCTGGCAGTGACTGAAAGGAAACACACATGCTGCACACGCTGCACACAAACCAGACTTAACCTTCTCTTAACACCAATTAATCACTTTGTGCACAAAAAACCGTCAAACGCCCGTCACGTCAGAAAACTTTTCCTGAATTCACGCGTCATATTCTTGGTGTTAACCTGCAATTAATGCGTCTCTCCTCCAACAATGGAGATTACACAAGAGCTGCAATTAGGTGTAAACTTTGGGGTTTGTGTTGTGGAGAGCTTTGGTCTATGTTTAGCTGCAGGTTCAACCTCAATAAGAGGAACATTAACGAGATCATCTTAGCTAATGATGAGCTCCCAGGTGAAAGGAAGGATTCTGCACCGAGAAGACTTCAGGTTTCCTGTTAAGCTCCAGAGGTGGATGTGATCCAACACACTTATAAAAGAAGTACTCAGTTTTAAATATAAATGATGAGAAGCTGCACTCTGTTCAGTGGAAGCACCTTTCACATTTACTGCCCAGAACCAGGATGCACTGATGATCCACAAACTGCCCGTCCAAGTCCACAGAACATCCACAGAGACTGTGGCACACATGCATCTGTCATCACATTTAAACCTCCTGACACACGCCAAAGACAAACTGGTTCTGAAGGAAGGTGCAGACGTGGGCTGTCATTCAAAGCCACCACAACATCACTGCCTGAACCGGGTCAAGCAGCAGGTACGTGTGTCTGCTGAACCCTCTTCAGAACCTCACAGGCCTGCAGACACCTCCTTCATCAGAGAACCACGACTTTTGTCCTGTTGTTCAGAAGCGAGCGAGTCCCTCTGAGAAACATCTGTTTTCATGTCGACATCAAACGCCACAGAGAGGAGCGATGCTGTTGAGGAACAACGGCTCAGTATGGCCGCTCAGAACCCCGGCGCTGTTTGGATTTCTTCTACATGATGCTTGCTGCATTTCTCAGACGGCAGCACATAAAAATCTTGTTTCTCACCTCAGTTTTCAGGGTGTCTTCTGCCATATGGCCAGAGACGGTGGATAATTGCACTCCTGCACTAATTTTAGTTCATTCACAGCTGACAGATAATTAATAAACTGAAAAAGGACATGCCTGCACCAACATGGCCGTCAAGGTCATGCGTGCGTGCACACGTGTGGTACGTGGGGCCACACACGTCATTTACAGCAGAGCGCTCATGGCCCGAGACCAGACGGCAGAAGCTTCAGCGGCTTCCTTGGCGGCTGACCTCCTTGCAGACACTCGGGTGGTGCAGGAGGGAGGCGGTGGTACATGTGTCCTGGTGAGATCGTGAAGAGCATCTGAATGAGCTCTGGTCCTCCCTGGGGTGAAGTGGAGCTCACAGGTTATTGTGACCAAGGAATTCCCTTCATCTTTGCAGATGGAGGCGCTGAAGGAGCCAGAGCATGCTTTCAGCCTGGTGGTCCGTGAGGAGAATGCTGCCAGCTCTAGAGGTGGTGAAGCCATTCAGCCCACGGCCTCAAATCCGTCCTGCTTCACATTGTGCTATGTCGGGAATCCTCCGGTACGGTTTATGTAAGAGGCGACACAAACAGGTATTTGAGGGATTACTGAGCGGACAGGGAGGGAATCAGTCACGTGACCCTGTAAGAGAGCAACCTCATTACTTCACCATGTTACTAACATCTAGTTGTAGTTTGGCTGATTTCTCCTTACTGCTGCTAGCTTCCTGTGAGATCATACCTCATGTTCTCAGGTGCTAGCAGTGGATCTGACACCCATAATGACTGTGTGTATGTACCGTGTGTTACATACCTGCTGAACCCTGACCGTTATCAGCTCGGTAATAATGGAGAACCTAGCAGCTAATTAGCATTAGCTCAGACTATCAGTAGTGGACGAAGCAACAGTACATGTGGGTATGACTCATTAGGCCGTCCTCCAGGAAACAATTCATCAGACATGGAGCGCACAACAAGACTCTAAAGCTTTTTAATCCAAACTGCTCATTGTCACAAGAATCTCTGATCGGCAGAAATACAACAGGATGTGAATGATACCTGCTCCTCGATCGGGCTGGCAAATAAAGAAAGCAATCATTTGGTAACGGTGGCAGATAGCAGACAGATCTCTGCTGATCCCTCAACACGCAGACACCTAAAAGTAGCGTCTACAATCAGCTCTGATGAATAAAACTGTATCTGGGAGGATTAAGCCGAAGTACTAAAGACCAATATTTCCCACAATATTTGTGCATGCTGTGCAGCTTCGGTTCACCGTAAAATATGGCGTGGTGTGAAACTGGCACTAGCAGATCATGCTGAGTTCAGCTTAGTCTCACTTCGCCAGCTCAAAGCCCCACCATCTGCTCGCTTCTGTCGCTCGAATATTAGGGCCCATTAACTTTGTTCCTTTAATTCTGTCCTATTTATATGAGTGTGCTATTTATTCGTTTTAAGGACTGCGGTTTATCCTGAACCGCACTAAGTATTTGTCTGTTTATTCTAAATCCAGCATGATCTCAAAGCTCATTTTTGTTGACCAGCGTGGCACCAGGAAAAGCCCCGAGGCTGTGTATACCGAGCAGGTGTATAGCATGTTAAAAAAAAAAAAGGAAATCTTTCCATTTGATGCAAGATCAAGCACAAGCCAGTCAGACAGTCAGCCTGCCAGGCATGCATGGGGGTGTCAGTGGAGGAAAAACAAAGAGAAAAGGAGCTGCTGTTGCAGCTTTTCCCTAAAAGCTCGTTAATCCCAATTTAGCTGTCACAGGGATGAGGTAGGTGTGAGTCTGTGTGGCTGTGTGTAGAGTCGTGTGTGTGTGTGTGTGTGTGTGAAGCAGAGAATAAAGTCTTGTGCAGCCTTACACCCTGCTTCGTGAGCTGTCACATCAACCAGCCAATTAGTCTGATGGCCAATGAAAAGTTAATTTCCTCGGTCTAGCAGCAGCGCTGTGTGTTTGCTGGGGTTGGGGTGAACGAGGGTTTAAGGCAATCTTTAAAAAGCTTTCATTTTAATTGTACAGAACGGTGGTTAGAGATGTTAAATCTTTGAGTGCATGATTGTGTGGCTGGGCTCAACACTTCCGACCTGATATTGATCCTGTCGTCACTCGTACAAACAAAACAACCAGCAAAATTGTGAAATTGTGAATCTAAGCCCAGACAGTCCCGATACAGCCACGGACTCTCAGCTAGCTCATAATGAAGCTTCACTCTTCCTTCTTGTTGTTTCACTGAGCTGGAGGTGAGCTGTGCTGCCTGGTTTCACGTCACAGACGGGTTTTAAACTGATGATGTTCTGTCGTCGTGTTCATTTCTATCAGCAGCACGAGTGAAGCTCGTCACTGCTTCATGAAACGAGACCACTAACAAGTCGTCACCTCAGCTGAACCTCCTCATGTTGTTGAATCTCTGCCTGTTTGACATTATCTGACTGGATGACACGACACCGAGCCTCCGGTTGGACCTCTGTCAGCGCACACATCCTGTTCATGTGTGTTAAAACATTCTAATTAAATCCATCACCTACGTGTGAACAAACAACACTTTGTCCCAAAGACTCCTCTGTCCTGTGTTCAACAGACAACTTCTGAGTCTGTGGTTTACTGAAAAACACCCACATGTGGTTCTGACTCCATCTTCAGTGTGGATCGGACCAATCACCTCACCTACAGTTGGACCAACATGCCCCCACACAGCAGACCACCAGGTTAGCTTGATTCAGTGTTATAGTCGGTTCAGATGTTGCTGAAGGTTTTTGCTGCATGAATTTAATTTCCTTGTTCCTTTAGCGACTCGATGATATTAGCTGTGAGATCATTTAAGACCTATTTGACTAAAACGCCAGAATGTGCTTAAAAATGAACAGAAAAATACCGTCAGTCAGTCAGAAAGGTTGATGAGGAGTCGCCCAGCCTGAGTGAACCACGGATACCGTTGTGCTTCCAAACCAACAGAAGCACCAGGACACCAAACAAGAGTCACTCTGGTCATCAAGCTATACGGCGCAACGTTGATTAAATTGATCCCTTCTAATCCAGCGGACGCTACATCGAGGGCAGTCCTGGAACCAACCTGCCTCTTGTTGGGCTTTACCTGTGGTTACCTGTGGTTACCTGTGTTTACCTGTGTTTCAATAAAATGTACTGCGCCGTGTGGTCGTGGACAAAAGAAGAACTAAACTGGAATTTTTTTTTATCCCAGGTATCTTTTTCTTATACATTCATAATTTTAATCAACTAGGATTTTTAAGTGTATTTAACTTATAATATTAAGTTCTGACTGTTCTTGGACAAATGAAGTTTCTCTGCTGTCAGTAACTGAAACCATTTGAGGCAAATGATTTAAGTACAATCAACTAATCCGGGTTTATAAAGCAGGTCAACGGTCATGTTTGGGTAGATGTTCTTTTCTTTACAACATTAAGGGATGCTGCAGGAACTGTGCTGTTGTTTACTTCTGTTTTCCAAAACCTGAAACTGGCAAAGCCTTCATAGGCACGCTGCAGAATCAGACAGTTTCACACTACGATGGAACATACAGGACATGCTGCATAATGCGCTCATCAGCAGCCTGTAGCAGGCGTGTGCAGGCGTGTGCAGCCTGTAGCAGGCGTGTGCAGCCTGTAGCAGGCGTGTGCATCGCTGTAGTTTGTACAGTTCTGTGGCCACCAGCACTACTTCCTGTTAATATGCTGCTGCCCTCTGATGATCAACCTCGTCACTTTTTAAATCACAATCTTATAAAAATATACAATTAGCAGCACTTATGCTCCTGTGGCACTGCGGAGACATTTTCAGTTGATGCAACATGAATATCATCATCATCATTATTATCATCAAATAAAATCAATATTAAAACCACACATGCTGCATTTAAGGAGTCACTTGAGCTAAGTGTTGAATCTCGAGCAGGTCTGGCAGCGAGACAGCTGCAAGGTGCTGCTGATGATTAAAAGATGGTGCTAGACTGTTAATGTTCACACGCTGCACAGGCTGAAGTATCTATCAAGATGCAGCGTCTTCTGAACGCCAACACCAATTATCCTGGGCTCACCTGCACGCCGTGGGAGTCTGTACGAGTGTCAGAGTGGAGCAGAGGAGGGCAGCCCTGCTCCGCCTGCATCCACAGACAGTAATTAGCACCCAATGCAAAAAAAACAAAACAAAATTTAAAAAGAGGGAGATAAACCTGCAAATGACCGCTTTTCCTTTTCGTCACCTACTGCTTGGGGCGGTTGGGGTGAAGGAGCGGCGGACTGGGGGGTTAGCGGGACCAGCTGTGGACGCTAAACTGGACTCAACGCTGCTGAACTGGTCGTTATAATAATTAAATATATACTCCAGTATTTCAAGATCTCCCATTTCCAAAACTCAACTTGATTATTTTTCACTCAAAGGAAAATGGAACAAAAGTTAAACACAGTTCACAGCTTCAACCGGGCTGGCTCAGAACCTGAAGGATTCTTCTGTGAGGAGCTCCAGAGAGCGTTCTGCACACTTAGTGCAAGAAGATCTAAAATTGGTGAGGGTTAAGGTGTAGAGATGATGGATGGATGGATGAGTACATTACACTAAAGTCATATTTCCACGTCCCTCACTGTCAGAACTTCACATCCTTCAGGACCAGCAGTAGTTCAGTCTGTCTGCTAACGTTCATATTGAGCTTCTCTGCATTCGGATTCAGCTGAAGAGCTCATTGCAACAGCAGCAAAGACTGTGATCTTCATAGACACGATCAAGCTTTTCAGTGACACATATTGATCTCGTTTAACCTACTGACTCCCTCTTCATGTCCCTATTTGAGTCTTAACCCTGTCTCCTCGAGCAGAGACCTCATAAAGGAGGAAAGCTTGTGAGGATATTGGTAAACCCCCCGAAACTTTTAAATTAAAGTGCTCTGTGTGGTATTAGATTCCCATCAAAATGTGATTTGCTGTTGGAAAACGGCAGCATAGTTCTAATGATATTACTGTCAGGGACACAAAGAACTCATCCGTCAAACGGTGAGATCAGCATCAGTGTGTGGCGCCATTAATGTGGCATCCATCGTCAGGAACCGCAAACACTCTGTTCTTCAGATAAGCGCTCATCAAACGCTGATCCCTGCAGGTGTCACCAGAGCAAAAGCAGAGTGTGAACACGTTTGCAGAAGCGTTGTGTCGCCGCATTAGCCGCTGAGGCCGCCTACTTATTGGTATTAATGCAGGGGAATGTAAACCTGGTGGGAAACCTGTCACATCGTTCAGGTAGGATTTATTGGCGCTGTCAGACAGGACAGGTGGGGTCCAATTAGCATGTCTCAGCAGCACAGTATGGAGAGCTTCTTCAGGAGAGCTAATCATCTACCACACTGATGAATGCTTTGGTCCTGTATAAGAACCAGCAGCAGCTTTCAGGGCAGGTCCAGTGTGTGGACAAAACATTTCATATGACTCCACCTGGGTTGGCATTTCTCAGTTACCTCGACAGCCAGTTTCAGACCAGGTGTGTTTTCTTTTCTGTAACTGAAGCGTAATTTGCTTTGCGGCCGCTGTTCCTGTGTATGAAAGCGTTCAATAGTCCCACCGTCACATATCGACGGTCCCCAACCCGACCCGGTTCATGTCAGCATCTGATCTGTCTTCACTCTGGTCCACTCGCTCACCACAAAGCACCAAAGTAAAAACTGTCGAGGCTGATTAGACGTGACAAGGTGGAAAGAACACGACCGTTACAGACCTGTTTGGTTTGCTGGGGGGGGAAGAAGCAGCTATTGTCTCTGGAGGTTTTAAAAAATCATAACAGGAAACAGTAGGAACCCGACTTCCCCTTCAATCACACGTCTTTGATTTTTCACAACATTTGCATGTAAATTGTAGCTGAGCAACGAGCTTCCAGCCCAACACGTCTCTGCTGGAGGCTGTCGCTCCATTTGATCCATTTATTTCTGATTCTGGTTTTATGTGTCTTCCTTGTGCAGCTTCACACCTTCCCTCTGACTTTTTCTTTTTCTTTTTAAATCTCTTCCCCGCTTTTCAAATTCAATTGACTTTCTTTCTCATTTTTACTCCGGCCCACTTACCCCCGCTCGGTTCTGCCTTTCATTACACATGCCGGCTTTATCGCGGTCTCCATTTGGATTCAGTCGTGTCCCAAACGCTGCCTGCTCAGTGGTTCAGCTCATAATTCTGTCATTAAATATTAACACAATGAAACAAGTGTCCTGAGTTGTAAAAAGTGATAATAAAAAAAAAAAGAAAAGAGTGGAGCCGAGTCGCTCTAGGGGTGTCTAATGAAAATTTAATATTTCTGTAATAGTGTTTTGAGTGATATTTTCATTATTTCATAATGACATTGGAAAGTCTCAGGAGTTGGTAATTAGCCCCTACCCTTATAATAACTCTCTCTCCTTTTTTTTCCTCTGTCTCTCTCCTCTATCAAATGTCATAATTCAAAACATCATTCTTACTTTGGGAAATTAAAACCCCTTTAAGCAATTCTTTCTCTGCGCTCTGATGCAGCATCTGTGCTTCTTGGCAAGCCTCGGCGCCGATGTGTGTTCACGAGCAGCCAGCCAACGCTCCTGATCCGACTGCCCGGATAGAAAGGGTCCCCCGAAAACAGACAGAACACATTCCACCAGCAGGCGTTGCCAGAGGTTTACTGCTCACTGAGTCGTGTCAAGGTGAGGCGGCCCGGAAATGAAAATGTAAACACGGGGTTGGAGCTCAGCGCTTCAGTTTACTGGTTCTGAACGGCAGTAAAGTAATTCCTGCAGGGATAGATAATGTTTAGTCCTGCATGGCTGGTATTTTAAATATCCTATAAGTCATTGCTGCTGCTGTAAACGGAGGATGCACCGTGGACGGTTTAAAGCACGATATGAAACAGGAAGTGTCGCTTACACATTTTAATTTACTCTTCGTGATTCATGTCATTGTGGACGTTGCACACCAGCTTTTATGGAGCACTAAAACAGGGCCTGAGATCAATTACAGGACTAACAAGCACTGGTTTACAGCTGAACCCAGAGTACTGGGATAGCAGAGCAGGTCAGCATTAAGCTGAGTGGCTGCAGCAGCGTTATTAGAAAAATGAATCAACCGAAATGACTTCAGCTGCAGCAGAAACTGGTCCACGTTCACCACTGGTCCACCACTGGTCCACCACTGGTCCAACACTGGTCCACCACTGGTCCACCACTGGTCCAACACTGGTCCACCACTGGTCCAACACTGGTCCACCACTGGTCCACCACTGGTCCACCACTGGTCCACCAGTGGTCCACCACCGGTCCACCACTGGTCCACCACTGGTCCACCACTGGTCCACCACTGGTCCACCCCTGGTCCACCACTGGTCCTGACCAGTTCATGATGCACAAAAAGCAGCTATGACGACCTTTTTGTTTAAGAATCAAATACATGCTGATGGAAATGCAGCTGTTAACTAACGAGGTTTAATGTTAATGTAATGGACGTATTTCTGAAACACAGGAGCTCGTCAGTCAGAGGTTCTCGTCAGTCAGAGGTTCTCGTCAGTCAGAGGTTCTCACGTGACTGCAGCACCGTTCAGTCCACTGACGGCTGGGTTTGGACTCCTGCAGATGAGGGGAAGACTGCAGTCTCTGTTTAATGAAGAAAAGTTTGCAGCGACTGGAGACTCGGTGCTCAGTGTACTTAAATGAAGCAAAGTGCTTTTGTTGCCCGAGCCTAATGAGAAATTTAAATCTGGATGAAAAAGCCCGGTTCTGGAGCAGTTCATAAATCTGCTGCTGCTCTCAGAAGAAGCATCGCCTGTGAACACAATCAAGCCTCCGCAGCGTAATTGGGAAGCAGTTTAGCGGCTAGTTGCACTGACACACTTGGTCAGAGGAGAATCATTTCCAGGAGGACGGGTCGGCCTGTGAACACGGGGACGGGTTCTGGGTGTAAAACGCTCCTACGTGGGTCGTCCTGCTCGTGGATGTCCTCTCTGCTCAGCCAGCAGCTCAACAACAACCTGACATCCGGTTCCTGGCTGAGCCCACCTCTCAACCGACCACTTCACACCTCAGCTCCGGCCATCTGCCCAGTCCTACGACCCGTCAGAACTACGCCGGAGGTTCTGCAGATTTAACACGCGGGCCTTGTCTCTACGTTCTCTCCACCATGTTACATCATCAGCATCATTATCCTGAGTCCATCTGTTTGTACCTGTGTGCGCATTAAGGTTGCTATCGGCGTGCCTGATCAGTAAAATGTCACGGCCCAAACCCTCCTGGTTCTGGTTGCTCATGTGAGTGTAAACACGCTGTTACTGCACCATCTCGCTGCCGTAGCCTCCTGGCTGCTGTGAAACAAGAAATAAAGCCTGAATCAGAAAGAATAAAGCCGCATCGCCCTGACACCTTCAATCACTCTGGCTGGCCCGACTCACAGCAGTCAGAACCCCTCAGCAGGATCCGCTGTAGTTTACCAAACAGGCTAACAGCCTGTGGATCAGGGAGCCAGCGTGAGAACGCACTTCAGCCTCCAGCATCTGCAGCATGGGAGGCTTTGTGGAGCTTTCTCTGCTGATAGGAGGACGGCTGTTTCCTGACATGAAAACACCACGTAATGCCACAGGAGCTCCGGCCCGACCCGCGGGCTCTAAGCGCCGGAGGAACGGAGCTTCAGCTCAGAATCACTCTGGAGGTGTTGAAGTCCAGGAACAAGTCTGAGTGAGTGAGGAAAGTGTTTCAGGTCAACGTGTCACGCTGATGGACCAGAACGCTGCATTCAGGTCTCGTTGTTGTTTCACTTGATTTGGTGGGAATGTAGAATTAAAGACCCACGAAGCAGCGGTTCAGCTCAGTCTGACTTTACAAAGCTCGTGTTCTGTCGGCGCTGACACAAGAATAAATCCAACTATGAGTTTACTGTCAGGGTTAGCTTGGAGCTGATTTTCTCTGTGTTTTAAACTTTAAAAAACCTAAAGCCAACGTTACTGTCACGTTTCAGCTACAGGCTTATCTACAGTCGTAGATCTATCATCATCCTGACTGATGGGAATTACTTTAGCTTCAACACCACAAAAACATACGCAGAGAGAAAATTCAGAACCAGAACTTTCAGATGTTCTGACGCTCTGAGCCGAGATGCTGCTGGCACCGTCCCGTCTTCTCAACCTGTGATTAAAGACAGATGCTTTTGTAATTGCTCAAACACATACTAATGATGCTGCTGTTATTTACAGCTTAGTGATCCACTGCTTGTAATTATCGAAAACATGACCTCCCCTCGTCCTTCAGCACAATCAATGAGTACAGTCGGCGCGCTGGGAGCAGAATGCTAACGGCGTGTTGGATCGCTGGCACCGATTGTTCAGCAGCTCAGTCTGAAGTATTCATGCTGAAATCAACACGTGACTTCACGTATGTTCACCACGTCACAGACATAAGATGAGCGGTCAAAGTAAAGGAGTATAAAGGACCATACAGAAACGTAAACTGTTGATGCGTTGTGTTCTTTGCAGGCTTCACACTTTACCCTGCAGGTAATCTGATTACTGATCTATCTGTGAGCTGGTCCAGTGGCTGGGTGGTTGGTCCGCCTGTCTGCTTTAGGATCCTGAAAGTCTAAATGTAAGAACACTGAATGAATTATATCCGGTTTCCTGATCATTATACGTCGTGTGTGAGCTCCAGTTTCATAATTTTCACACCTATTTATTCAGGATGGTTGACTAACTAAGAGCTGCTGTTTAAACACGGAGCCAGAGGGGATGATGGAGCGGTGCCGGCTGCCACGGGTCAATGAGCAATGAATTATGGAAATGCACAGACGCCATATTTTCTCTTTCTTTCTCCGAAGCACTCTCCCCTTTCTTCTCTCTTTCCAAAAGTGGTGAATAGAAACTATTTGTCTTAACCTGCAATTACGCTGCTGGAACGCTTCAAAGGAACTGCAGGATCTTAACTCGGAGAAAAGCTTTTAGATACGCGTTTATCAGAGGCCTGGTAATTGTGCTTTTAATGTGAAAAATGGAAGAAGGGTCTGGGGTAAGAGGCAAAACGTCTTGAAGAGCCACAGAATGGAAGTCCAGCTGCTTTGTACTGAGACGTTTACGCCGTTCTGAAAAATACACGTGTTCATTATGATGCTCATCGTACTGTGATGCTGTTTGAGGCTGTTTGACTCCATTTCTGATCAGACACGGTATCTGTACGACTGCAGTACCACGTTCTGAACTCTGTTAAATATTATATAAGCACAAAGAACAAACGGCAGATGGATAGAAACAGAAACGAGACAGGACTGAAGAATAATTACATGAAGACCGGCTTATAAAACTACAATCACATATATAAAAATATATACGATAAAAACAGAAGATGTTACAAACTATGGAGGCGTCTGTTTTATGTTTAACTGAAATGAGGATCAGCTCCTCCATGACTGTGAGCTCCACACAACACAACAGCTGAGAACAAACAGCTTCTGTTGACATTTTGAAAGAAGTCATTTGAGGAGCCGTATTAATGCGCGATAAAAACAAAACAAACAAAAAAAATCCAAGGGCAAACTGTGCCGAAAGCAATTTTATAAAACGTTGTGTTGAGAATACACAAAGAACGAGGAGTTTTTGTGAGGAAGGAGGACACGATGTAGGATAAAAGCAGCTGCTACGCTGATGAAAGCATCAGAGTTAAACGAACGACTTCATCGCACTGAAGATTTAAGTGTTCTGACCCGTTCAGCTGAAGGTCTGACAGAGTGTGTAAAGCTGCATGACTGTAGAGCTTTGAATGCCTCTCCTCGCCTTTAGAGAAATAAATGAATAAATACAGAAATGGGAAAGTGAAACTCTACACATCGCAGTGCACTGAGTAGCTTCATGTGTTTCAGGTGACTGTAGGACAAAGACGCCGGCGTCTGGATCGTCTGCTCACAGTGAGTCAGAACTCTGGTTGTTCCTACAGCACAAAGACAAGACAGCACTCCAAGCAACTCCATAGAAAGGTTCGTGAACACGTCAGGGATGGATGCAAGAAAAGTCACTGAACATCTCTTCATCATTAAGAAACAGGAGACATATGGAACATGCATAGAAGCAGGATATACGAGTGACCATGTGAGAAAGAAACTGGTGAGGAAGGCCACCAAGACACCTACGACTCTCCTGAAGGAGCTACATCAGCTGAGATGGAGGAGACGGTGCTGCAGCAACAGCTGGCTGCTCTTCACCATCAAAGCTTCATGAGAGCTTCGCTGGAGAGTCCACGGCTCGATGAGAGTCTGCCAGAAGGTGTACAGGAGACGAGGAAGTCAAGTAGAAGAAGGTCCATTTGTCTGATGAGATCAGAAATGATCATTTTGACCAGACAATATGTTTAGCAGGTACTAAACACTGCACATGATCACAAACACACCATCCCCACTGTGAAACACGGCGGTGGCAGCGTCATGATGAAGCACGGCGGTGGCAGCATCATGATGTAGTGATGCTTCTCGGCAGCAGGTCCTGCAAGGCTTGTTAAAGCAGAAAGAGAATGTAGATGTTGGGGCATCCTGGAGGACAACCTGGAGGACAACCTGGAGGACAACCTGGAGGACATCCTGGAGGACAACCTGATGCAATCTGCATGTGAACTTGGGAGAACATTTGTTTTCCAGCGAGACAACGAGCTGCAGCAAACAGCCGAAGCTCCACAGACGTGGTTTCAAGACAACAAAATGAAGGTTTTCGATTGACAGTCGGAGCTCAGACCTCATTGCAACTGAGAATTTGTGGCTGGACTTGAAAAAGGTTGTTCACCCACAATCCCTGTGCAGCCTGACGGTTCTGTAAAGGATGGGCTCAGACTGCAGAGTCCAGATGTGGAGGACTGACTGAGGCTCAGGCTGTAACTGGCCAGAGATGAATCTCCTGAAGTGAACTGGCTGAAGGTGGTGAATACTTTCTGAATCACATGTTTTATGTTTTCAATTAAATGACAGAACTTTGTAGAAATGTGTTGTTTTCACTTTGACCTCACAGTGCTTTCTTTTTCTTTTCTTTCTTTTGGTAAAATCTTGTGTAAAGAGCCAGACTGAATGGACTCAGTGCTGATGAAGGGGAGCCGTCCAGCAGCTCCTTCATGGCGCTGTACGGTCCAGGTATGAGGCCATATGGCACACTGAGGAACTGCTGGCCAGCGGCCACAACACAGTGTAACAGGCCTTTTTCATCAGACGCTGTGGCCTGTCAGAGCACCGGAGGCAGAGCTGGAGGCTAAATAATCACATAATGGACTTCATAATGACTGCGTTCCATACAGGTGAACGTGTTCCAAGGCCCGGTTCTGTGCACGCCTTGTGGTTGGCGCTGACTGTCAGGACACTTGAGGGAACTGACTCATCATTAACAGAAGGGATTACAGCAGAAGGGATGAACAGTTTGAGGGAAACACCTCACTGTGGATGTTCTGCTCATCAGTGCAGCTCAGATGTAGACTGCTGGTGGGTACAGGATGATGAGATGCAGAACCACTGGTTAGCTCCCCTCTGGGTTTGTTAGTCAGAGGAAGTAAACTCCTAATTCAGTGAAATACCATCAGACTCAACACAGGCTTAATAGTTTGATTTAACTCCAGCAGTTTATGGCTTTATTATTACATCATATATAGTGTGACGGGTACAATCTGACAACTACTGTCTGTGAGCCAGCTGCTGGTCATTTACCCTCATCTGCTAATGAGCCAGCTGGGAGGTGTGATGGAGACATGATGGGACCAGCAAGCCTGCTTCTCTAAAGAGGGACTCCACCAGTGGCGGCTGTCTGGTGATGGGGGAGGGGGGCAGTCTGCAAATGACCTGATATTGTAAATCAGAATATGAGTAACATCAGACACAACTGTTCACAGGAATGTAAATGTTCTGCCTTTGGAGGATCTCATCATCACCTGATTCACCATGATCAAGACTGAGCAGAACTAAACTTCAAAACCATTCATCAGTATTTACAGGATCTGGACAAACTCACAACAGAAATAATAATAATAATGACAAAAGCACTATTCAGGGCTTCAGACGAACTCTTTCACTGGCAGCACCGGTGCGACCCACTTTCCAGGCTGTGCTAGCTGCTGATTGGTGGCTGTGCTGCTCTGAGAGGTGTGTGACCAGAGATGACTTTAAACATAATAAACTGGCCGTTCTGATGTCAGATCTGTCTGAGGTTAAACCCAGATACATGAATTCTACACGCCGTCTTTTCTACGAGCAGAAACACAGCGATGCAGCTACGTTCTGTTTGTCATGAGAAGACCTCATTTTTAAGTATAATTAACGCAGCACACTGAAGTTTTAAAAGTCCAACTTTCTACCTCTGTGGTCCAACAGCAGCTTCCTGTGCCGGTAACAGAGACACTATCACAGCTCCATGACCATCAGGCTCATCAGTTCACACTCTCAACAAGAAGGTCGCACATGCAGTCTGGAGCTACTTGAACAGAAAACTCGGATCCTCTCTCTTTCTGCTCAGCAAACTTCTCTCTGACTTTTTGGGTGAAGTCACTCGTCTCTGTGAGCAGCGTATTCTCCACTGACAGCAGGCCGATGCATGAAGCCACCATTCAGTAGCTGTGATCCAGTAGCAGAGGAAGGAAAGGTCATGTGACGGGTCAGATATGTGTTTAAAGCTCAGTCATAAGAACGTCAGAGGACAGTTTTATATCAAACGCAAATAAAGACTAAATTAATTGGCTCACAGCAAAAGTGGGCGGGTCCGGGACACACCGAGCTGCGCCCTGTGAGAAAGTCTGCAGCAGCCAATCAGAGCCCGGGCCGAGGTCACATGATCACGACAAGTTTTTGGAGCTCCATACACACTGCTGTGGCCGCGCCGCATCCAGGAAGTGTAGAATCAGTAAACACTCAGCAAAGACTGATAATAAATCTGTTAATAATACACATGTTGTTAATATAGCAAAAGAAAGTGAAGGTTATTAATGTTATTATTATTTTGTTATAATTAATTCAAATGTAATATTGTGCATGTGAACTACTTTTATCTGGTCACTAGCTGTGGGGCGGCACCGCGGCGCCCCGTATGGACCATCCGCCACTGGACTCAACCCTCTGGTCATGTTTTAGAAAAGCAAAAAGACAGTCTAAGTGTTTATAGTGTAGTTTGTCATATCACATATTTAATTCTAATTAATCACAGCAACATGATCAGAACCGAAGAAACTGTCCTTCATTGATTCTATTATAAAACTGTGATCTAGTCATTTTAAAACTGCACCTCTGCATCATTTTAAATAGAAGTTTAAATGAACCCATGTGGTTCAGCCCTGAGAGGTGGACGTTTCCTTCTCAGAACTTAATATTTGTCATAAATGTGAGTTAGTGCTTCCCTGACCTTTAACTCGACGGATACCAAACACTGATAAAGCACTTAAATCATAATATAGGTATATGTTTGGATCACACTGTCATCACGAACTCCACTTTACTCACCGTGTTATTATGCCAATTACCAATTATTGTGCTTGCATTTGTTTGGTAATTACCCACATAGCACACCTACAGTACACGTTTCATATAGCCCACCACACCATGCAATTATCTACCGCCTGGGTGATGACACATGCTGCTGCTGCTGCTGCTGCTGCTGCTGCGACTCGTCTCATCCATTCACGTGTGTGTACGTAGGCGTGCACGTGTGTCTGTGCACGTGTGTCTGTGCATGTGCATGTCTGCGCGTGTCAGCGGTCTGAACCGCAATACGTTAATGACACCAATTTAAACGATTAAAACAGCTTTAATTACTGCCGCCTCGACTACGCTCGTCCCTGCAGCCTCGCCTGCTTGACCCCCTGCAACACGCATGCACACACACACACACACACATACACACACACGCACAGAGACACACACACACACAGAGACACACACACACACACACACACACACACACACAGCGGGAAAGCAGACATATATGCAAACACATAAACTAACAAGGACATGAAAAACACTGATGCACATTAATTTCACCAGTAGATAGATACAGATGCAAGGACGTGTATATCTGTATGTATATGTATGTATATATATAAATAGAGGTACATACTTAGTGTACTTACGCTCCCCATCAAACATACAGAGAGCTGATTTTTCCATTCTTTAGGAGCCTCACATTGCCTTCCTGCATAACACCTTATCCTTACTGTACCCATATAAACATAGCTATTACCTGTCTAACCTTTACCCCAGATTTAAGTAAATATTAAGCAGTAATAATAATACTAATTTCTTCACTTTCCACCAAACCCTCACTGGTCCATTACTGTAGAATGAACCTGTGTGGTTCTGAACAGGAGCACGTCTCTGTGCTGAACTCAGTGGAGTCAGGTTAGCATCTGCAGTGGATTCAGTCATGTCTTGTTGTTATCTCCGTGCTACAGTGTACGTAGCTCAAACAGCTGGTGATTACAGCCGCCTTGGCTTTCTTTGTACCTTCTCTTTGTTTGGCACATAACAGTCCTATACTGAATGTTTCATCCACTTTTATCTGTTTCCATTGTCTTCTGACAGGCTTCAGAACAAAAGGAATATTCAGTTTGTTCTAATTCTGCTTTTAATCTTGACAAGCCGGTGATTTGAAGGCATCATGTCCCTCTCCCTGACTGTAAAGAAGAGAGCTGAGTTTATGAGATTCACCTTAAAGTCTATCCAGCTCTGGATGTCTCCTGATAACGCCCACGAGATCTGAATCCAAGACAAATCTAAACAATCAGTGTAATTATCAGGATTTCTCTTTAGCTCATTAGCTGAATGCTGCGTGTTAGTGAACACACCTGCTGCTCACCTGTGAGAGCAGGACAGACGCATAACAACCATCCTCCTGCATGAGACACTGATCTGAGAACAACACATGGATCTCTGTTCTCATCACTTCACTCTGACCACCACCAGCAGCATCCTTCCTCCCTCCGCTGTAGAACGTAGACTTCGGGTTAATTGTCATTGTTAAGCTCGTACCTAGCTAAGGTCAGAGCATTTCATGTTCAGCTGGACAAGTCTTAATGAGTTACGTTATGTACAGCAGCATGTATTCGCCCTGCTACCAAGGCTCTGCACTGTTCCTCATTAAACCAGCACTATTATTCCTCCTCTCTCTAGTCCATCTGCCTTTTCTTTCCATTCTGTCTCTTGTTTTATTCCCTTTATTCTCTGACTGTCTTTTCAGAACCTGCATTAGTCAGTGAACAAGGTCACGCGGTTCAGTTGTTTTATCAGAATGCTAAAGGTATGGTATGTCTCTAACAGAACAACAAAACAGTCATCTGATGCTGAGTTCTGCAGAACCCGCTCATTACTTTTAGAGAAGATGCTGTCGGGAATGTCTGGACCATGTTTGCAGTGCCGACCTAAACGCAGCGGCGCGGAGGTTTGAAGGAGTTTAACATGAGAATACATTTAAATTTGTGCTCTTTGATGAGCTAACGGAGAGCTGCTGGTCTAAATCAGACATCTATCCATCTGTCTGGACAGTTCTGGTTCACAGACGTCGGCCTCGGTGCACTTCCAGGTTAACGGTACACTGGCAATGCTAACATGCTAACAATGTTTAGCATATTTACAGAGCAGAGTTAAGACGAACGGAAATGTTGCAAGAAGTCAAGACAAAGTCTGGACTAAATACTTGCTTAAAATTAGCAAAAGCTACAAATACAAACACTACCACTGGGTGAAACCCACGGTTCCCTCTCAGGGAACCACGACAGTCAGCATAACCTGTTCTAGCAGCAGTAGGTGTTGAGATGATTCAGGCGTGGACAGACAGACGTCACCATAACCGCAGCTTTGCAGCTGTTGTAATGCTAGAAATCAGCAGAAGCATTTTGAAAAAGACGATTTCATCAAGAAATCCCCAGTTAATAGGTGGATCATAGTCTCATCCACAGAAAGTATAAATGGGTGAAGTGTTGTGGTGGACACCAGTGGACACCAGTGGACACCAGTGGATACCAG
>NW_007578262.1:136534-141500 GCF_000690725.1 Stegastes partitus
ATGATTTAAAACTGATGCAGCCGTTTCACAGGAAACACAGAACAACAGGCCGCTGTGATCAGACAAGTCAGAGGCAACCTTCATGTGTTATCTCTGAGAGGAAGCACTTGACCATGTCGGTGAAGGTTTACAGTGTTTAATGGTGACACAGGCCTGTTCAGCTTCATCTGAAAACCTTTACTTTCAGTTTAAGGAGAAAGAAAAGCTGCTTTGTGTTGACATAAAGGCAAAAACAGACGGAGAATCATATATTTGGAACTTGCCTGGAATAGCAGACTAATAAGCTGTTGTGACATTCTCTGGCTGTCGCTGTGTCTCCTTCATTTTAATCGAAATGAACACCATCTATCTCTGTCTGTCTGTCTCTGCCTCCATCTCCTCACTCAGCCACTGATACCAATTACTTCTCTCTTGCAAGTCGATCCTCCTAATACTCGCTCTCCTATCTGCATCTCCACTCCCTCGCTCATCGCCTCTTCCTCCCTCCATGTGTTTCTCTCGCTCTAATCCTCATTTACATCTGCATCCTTCCACCTCCTCCCTCCCTCTCCTCTCTGTGCAACTTCTGACTTCCTCGCTGTGTTGTTCTGCCTGATTCTGGAAAGGCGCCATGTTCCCTCCCTGGCCCAAACCCACAGCCATTAATTCTGCTAATGACACATAAATGAAGCATGGAGATGAGGAGGCTGGCGCAGAGCTTTGCACACGGAGACGCTGGTGAACATACAGGAAGTATAAACAGACACAAAGATCACAGCCGTTCAGCCACTAATTGACACTGATGGAGGACCGTTTTTTTTGTTTCCTCGCTCATGTCGGCGTGAGGAGCTCGTCGAACACGACCGCCGTGTGCTGCTTGTGCTGTTGTCTGAGGGTGAATGTGAGACTGATGAGAGACATTCTCAAGTTTGGGTTTACAGTTACTTCATAAGAGGATTATGTGACATCCAGGGAACAGAGAATCTAACCGGCGCTGTGATTAAGCTCCGTACAGGAAGCCAGAGAGCTGCAGCGGAGAGCGAGCCGGCGTCGCTGCAGCTCCTCAGACCTCCAGAATCACAATCTGCTGGTTCTGAACGGAGCGAAAGAAACAAATACGGCACGAGAACGGAGTTATGTAAGATAGGAAGAGGAAGTAAAGGTGAGAAGACAGAACTACAGACATACAGTAGTCCTCACATGTGTTCACACCCCCCACTAAAGCAGGAACAAACAAACAGCTTCAGTCACTGGAATCAGCTGAAATAAGCAAAAGTATTAATAAATAAACATTTTCATGATGTTGCTTCTCAATTGTGGTTCAATAGAAATGTTTTTTAAAACTGTTTTGTTTGTTTTTTTTTAATTATTCTTTTCAACCACAATTCAAAAACCATCTTATTTGATTAAATTATAATTTAGCAAATTTTTATTTATTATTACTTTTTTCAGGTTCTATTTATTTGAGTGATTGTTGTGAATTTTGCCTTTTCTTCAGTGGAAGAGGATGAATAAATCTGAGGAGGACTGTATGTATAAATATTATATAGTTATAGAGATATAGCGACTATACGCTCATGAGGTTCTGTGCAGACAGTTCAGGTCCGCAGTAGGTTCACTGTACGGATGAAAAACAAAACCCAGACGACTGAGATGACTCGTGAATTATTTCTGCAGTTCATTGCAAAATAAAGTCAGACTGAGCTAACCCAGACCCACATCAGTCTGATCAAGGGTCCGGCAGACCTTCATAGCTCATGTATGGTAGAACTGTTCTGTCTCAGTGGTGCTCTAAGAGCTCTACAGCGGTTCCCATCCACACACCAGAGCTGCCACTGGGACCAACGCTGGGTTCAGAGTCCTGCACAAGGACGAGGGATTGAACCACCAACACCACATCCTGCTTGAGCCACAGCCAGACCACCAGCTGGACGGGATGCACCGTAACAGGCCTGATCCATGGAGACCCCACACCTCAGAGCACCCGAATGATTCAGCACCAACGCCCCAGATAAAGGCCTCACAGGACACCCACAGAGCTCCTGAGTCCATGTCCTGTTGGACTAGGACTGGCTCGGTGCCACAGTGGGACCGTCACAGCATCGTTCCAGTGGTTTTAATGTTGTGGCTCATCGCTGCACACGGCGGCAGGATTAGAAACGGATCCGTTTACTCTCCACTTTGCCTTTAAGGGAAATAATTTATACTCTCTCAGCCTTATTTGATTAGCCTCCAAATATCTGTGTTAAAAAGAAATAGATATTATTTAACATTCACGGCTACCATAAATCAAACACGACTTTATTCTTATCCTCATTAGCATGCATTACATTAATGAAGTATATTATAGCGCTGAGTGTTTCGCATATAATGGGGATTTTATTGTCTGCATGTTCTTAATTGAGCTAATGACTGTTTCACCAAAGCACATGAATGGGTCAACACTCCACTTTGACTTTAAAACTCTGCACAGCAATTTCAAACAGCCGCCCAGCTGACTGTGAAATATATTCAGCCTGTAGATTATCATTTTAATTAATCTTGCTTACTTGGTCGTGTAATTTAAACATTTGCTGGGTTTGCTGGCTGGAGAGAGGAGGAGGGAGATAGAGGATGGAGGGATGCACGGTGTGACAGGGAGGGAGGAGAGAGGAGTGTGTCATAGGATGTGTGTGTGTGTGTGTGTGTGTGTGTGTGTGTGTGTGTGTGTGTGTGTGTGCAGGTGGGCAACTATGTATGCAAATGAGAATCACCTTCACAGAAATAATGCTATTCTCCGCCTTATTAAGTCTGAAAATGCTGAAGAGTTTAATCTGAACAAGCTTTGAGGAGTAAACGGGCAACGCGAGGCAGTAACAGGATCACAGTAAACAGTCTGAGCGTTTTACAGCGACGGCGGGAAAACGTTTGGCTCCTCTGCTATTAAAAATATCCAACGCTATTGCCAGATGAAAAAATTAATGTGAGACAAACCTGCATCCGCCTCAATAATTGTATCTGCTTTAAAGCCCAGTGGCACTTTTTTTTTTTATAATTTATTTGATTTTTGAGCTCTCACTCTCTCCAGTTTCTGCTGCAGGCGGCTGCACCGCCGTCCAGGTGAGGCAAAGATTGTGATTACAGAAACAAAGAGGAGCTGAGAGGTTGGAGGTCGTGGAAGCAATATTTTTTGAATCGTACGACTTAACATGGAAATATGCAATCTGCTTATTCTTTTCATAATGTCCTTTAACAATGCTTGTGCAGCACTTTATTGCTGTTTGCGCCACTTGCACTTTATGTGTGTTTCTCATCTTCATCCTGTGTTCATAATACCTCCTGTAATAACACCTAACACCTCATGGCCAGTAAGTCCGGCTGTGATCCTCACATTATTGAGGCTGACTCCACTTTGCAGATAACGAAGCTGCACGCAAAAAATACGAGGAGCTTATAAAATATAAAGCAGTCGTAGGTTGAATTATAGAACAGTGTATGCGCTCGTTAAACGTATCTCCACCTCGACCGACCACGGCTTTGTCCTGCTGGGTCCTCATAACCGCACCACTAATAAAAACCTGTAACAGCAGCATGAGCGCTTGTCCTCATGATAACGTCAGTAATAAAATCTGCATTGGACCAATTAGAATGCATTATAGAAAACAGGATATGGAGTATTGGCTGTGCTGTCGGTACTTTAGCTGAACGTCAGACTGTACGGGTTCAAAATGTAAGATTTAGAACATAAATATAGAAACTAGCAGCAAACAACCAGCTGCTATGTAGAGACATAAACTACCGGCCTCCTCGGCAGATTATCACGTCGTATTCCCTCTAAAGCTGAGCCTCTGTTAGGTATGTTGGCTACGTGTGCACGTTACCTCCAGTCAGTGCACGTGAGTCCCTCCCTCTGAAACTGCTGGACCTTCATTCATCCAACTGTTCATCATCACTGTTCCAAATACGTTCTGCTGATGCTATGTTCACGTTGTAGGACTGAAACTTTTACTAAAGTCAAATAAATACTTCCTCCACAGCCAGCTGATAATATACTGACACACACACACACACACACACACACACACACACACACACACACACACACACTGAATCAATCCCATGCATATTCATTTGTGTTTTGTAATGGAGCCTTTCAGCTCCACGTTTAGTCCTTCTGTGTGATTTATGAGGCTCTTCTTCCTCTGCTGTTACTTCATAGCCTCAGAGCCCGGCGCTATTACCTCCCAGCTCACAGGTGCTGCACATGCTCAGAAGTAAAACCTACATTTGACTGATTAATCCAGAAGAATTCCACACAGAGGCTCCTGAACACCACTTACACTAATGTCTGTCATGTATTATTCTATTGGCCAAACAACTGAATTGTGGTTTGTTATTACTGCAGAAGAGACGACACCAGACATCCCAGCTCCTGCTTCCCTTTTCATTCCTAACAAGCGTCCTGTGTGTGCAGCAGATTATTCTGTTTATCAGGTGTCCCACAGATTCCAACACGTCCTTGTCATTAGTTGTACCACAACGTGTAATCCAGCAAACGTCCCTGCAGTTCCTCATTCTGGTTCTGTCAGGCTCTGAAAGCCCACTTGTCAGCTTTCTTTGTGTGAATTTTAAAAACCGGAGAAGTGCCAATTACATGACCTAGTCCTGTGACAGTTAATGATTAAAGTGATTTTTTCTCTCTCTCCTCTTTCTTACGGCGTCGCCTCATAATGAAGCACAGTGATGCCAGCAGCATGAATTCATGCTGAAACGGCTCCTCATGGAAAACCTGATGTGTTGGAGGCTCATGAGAACATACGTGCTGCTGTATCAGCCCGTGTTTGCCTTGTCGATGTGATGCCCTCCTCCGGGATTCTGGCCCGTTCTGGATCACCTTCACAGCAGGGCGAGGACAGAAATGTGAACACGTTTGTTGTCCCCTCACTGTGAAGCTCCGCTAACAGGCTGCAGTGTGTCCACATATATACGCTATGCCACAATAACACCA
>NW_007578262.1:141572-149223 GCF_000690725.1 Stegastes partitus
TCATGCTGGACGCCTCTGATGGCGGCGAGCTGAACACCACAGACGAGCTCCGTGGTTTCACCTCCCGTTGAAAGGATTTCCAATACAGTCAGCGACCAGGCCCTCAGCGGCGCAGCATAAAAGCTCATAAAGATCTCACTCCTGCTTCCTCACAGAGCACAGTTTCTGCTGTGGAGATGTTACAGAAGGTTTCAGGACAAGTCCTCTGAGACCTGGACTCCCAGATACTGAGGAGCAGACCTTTGTTCACTCTAAACAGAAATGGACCAACCCTCTGTGTGACTAAGATGTTCCTGAACAGTGGTTTAGAAGGTCAGTGTGGTGGCTCCACCGTCACCACCTTCACACGCTGGACCACACAAACATCTCCGGGCTGCTGACTGTCTCATAGCGTATCTCAAAGTGGCCTCACCATTAATTAAGCATAACTTCAAGCTTTGGTACAATTTATATGAATTACTTATAGTCAGACTGATAAAGGACCAGTCCCATCCTGGACACCATCTGCTCGGCCCACTGCCCCCCAGTAGACGCTTCAGGTCCATCAAATGACTGAATAAGAGCTTCTACCCCAGAACCAGAACAGAACTGGACTCCACCAAAAACAGTCACACTGACTGTCTGGACCTGAGTCCTACCAGCACCTGGTAGTTCCCTCACTGTGAGGCTTCCAGAGCTGGAGACTGTTTAGACCTGTGCACCTACTTCCTGTGCACCTACTTCCTGTGCACCTACTTCCTGTGCACCTACTTCCTGTGCACCTTGGACAGATGATCACATACAGTCACACCTTGCGTGTGATTTCTGTGCTACTTTAAGAAGGAGAGATGTTCAGCAGTGTGCAGAAGGGCAACATCAGTTATGTTTTGGTAGGTCTTAGTGCAGCAGAATCAGCCTTTAAAATGTTTTTATGTGGTTTTCATATTTTCTGTTTGCACATCTCCTGCTGTGCGATCACACTGCAGTCTGATCTGATGAATTCTGACTTTGTCTCGTAGTTTAATCGTCGCAGCTGCTTAAGTTTATCAAAGATGTTTCACTTCTCATCCAAGAAGCTTCATCATGAGAGCTGAAACGTCTTCAAGGAACTCGGGCAAGTCCAGACTACGAGAACAGCCCTGACCTGGATAACCCTAACCCTAACCCTAACCACTGACATGAACAGAGACATTAGCTGCAGAGACCAGACCTGTTTTGTGCATCTGGCTGTGAACAGGTTTATTTGTGCTTCACATTTGGCTGTTTTTAATGTGGAGGGTCTGCGGGACTCACTTGTCTGTGGAGCCAACCTCAAGTGGTCGTTTATGGAACTGCAGCTTTTGGCACTTCAGAATTGGCTTCATGTTCCAGCGCTGGAGGAGGCCACGTGGGGATGTTCCACCTCCAACAAACTGATATGGATGGAGGTGTGCTGACAGCTCTGTCCGTCTGGTCTACTCCAACGGTGTCCTTGCATGCAGCTGATAATGTCTCTGAAGCATCAGCTGTCCTCCAGAGATCGCAGACACCACCAGCGTAGCACCAATCCATCAGTCAGCGTGTGACGGGCAGATACAGGGAGCTGTCATGTCCTACATGAAACACAAGCAGCAGCAGAGGACAGAGCCACACTTATGAATAACGTTCTGTTTGATTCACTGATGAGTCCTGATTGATCAATCATTTGCTCACAGAAGACAAGTTTGATTCTTTTGTTTGTTTGTGGGTTTGTTTTGTTTGATACCCACTAAACTTTTCTTCTGACGACTTTATTCCATTATTCCTCTAATCCTCTCAAACCCATTCCAGCCCATGCACCGTTCTCTCTGCCTTTAATCCTTTCATTGATAACTTTCATGCCAAAGACTAATAGAAAACAGAGCACTTCAACAGACAGCTTATTCTTTTTGGAGGGTGGTGCTAATGATGATCACTGAGACGCTGACAGACTCCGTCCTGACTCGTGGTTTTTATCGTTCACTGGCATTAACACTCCTGTGTGTATCTCTACTTTCTACTTCTTATATTTTTCTAAAGCAGTAATGGGTTGCTCACCTGGACTGCTGCAGATTTCTATTGAAAGAGAGACATTTTATGTGGTGGGGCTCCCCGGACTGAGGAGAGATGGAGTTCAAATGAAATTCAGTGTGCCATCTATTAGGGCTGAGCCTTGTGGGCCAGACAGCCGACCCAGGCGCCCGTCTGATGGAAGACTTGCGGTCACTCAGGGTCAGTTGGCTTAAAGACAGGCCAGAGTCTCTTCTGCATTTTTCAATTCTCATGATTTCTCTGCTCACTTTGCTTTGCACAGACATTAGATTAACCTCAGTAATATGAAGTCGTATTTCTTTCCAGCCGCGGTGCCGACTTTGTTTTGCACCCTGTCCTACTACGAACAGTTTGTTGTAGCTCTGCTGAATGTTTTAATTCACTCTGAGATGCAGATGAGGACGCTCTGCAAAGACTGATGAAGGGATTGTTCGGTTTGCTTCGACGTGTCTAGTTTCTTTTGTGACACCACAGATCTCTGCCTGAATACAGGTGAAGGACACAAAGCACTGGTGTCTGAACAAAGCTTCTGGTTCCTGATGTTTCTGGGAGAACACCTGCGTCTGTGTGCTGGCATGCAGGTAGAAGATCAGGGCTAACCGATGATCTGCATGCATGGACTGCTCGTATAGATTTATTATCAGGTTGCTTCCTCCACAGAAACCGAGGTCACCATGTGGAGCGAGCTCAGCTTCTGAATTAATGCAGGAATCACAAAGACTCGTTATTTATCTGGTTTTCATTTGCTTTGTGAATAAAAAACACACTCAGTGGCCAGTTTGTGACAGTACGTCCCGCTGCAAGCTAGCACAACACAACACAACAGAACAAGGATCTATCTCCACAAAGGTCTCGATGCAGCAGCAGCTTCAGAAACGTGTACGTTCACTGGAGCAGTTCTGGAAATAATTATTGGACCTCCTGCTGTTTTCTTTACAGATTCCACACAGCAGGCCTTCAGCACTGATCATGTTGTTTGAACTTCATCACAGTGATTAAATAATTAAAGCAGCTTCTAAAAGACAAGAAGTAAAGTCGTGTGATAACTCGCCGCATGCAGTAAATCACGTTTAATTATGATGTAGGCACACCAAATGGTTAGAAACAGTTATTTATTTATTAAACTCACTATTAGTTTGTGTAATAAGTGTATATGTGAAGTCCACAGACAGTAAGGATATCAGAACCACTTCTAACACGATGCGGTCCGGCTCAGCACCACTGTGTGCTGCTGCATGTGTGTTACAAATCAGATTTAATGGTAGAAACGATGCACTGGATGACTTTAAACCAGGACATACTGAATAAAGTCGTGCTAGAGTTACTACAGCCCTCCATGTTAGAGACTAAACCAGCGACCAGGCGTCTGACAGAGAAAACATCACAGCGTGCCGGGTTTAAGTCGACAACACAAGAAACCGATTCGTCAAAATCTCCTTCATCTCGCTGGAACGATTAGTTTGGAGACACGACTTTGACAACAGAATGCCTTCGAACCAGTCGCTGGACGCCAGACAGGACATTCTGCCACAATTACAGCGTTTTCACTTGTGATTTTGATTTGCCAAGACTTCAGGGTGATGAGATGCACCAGAAATGCATGACGTCGGCCCAAAGTCCCTCCGTTGGGTGTATGAAGAGTCCCTCTGTCCAACACTTTATCGCTCACTTTCACAAACACAGCTGACTCCGCTTCAACTCCTTCCCAAATCGTATTCGCGGCTCCACCAGAACGTTCACGAGGACCTTCTCGTCGCCGCGTGTCCTTTTCAAATGCAAACCCTCTTTCCCCCACTGAAGGCATATTTATGACGAGATAAGTCAAAGCACACACCAGCATGCAAAGAGGGAGAAAAGCTAAAAAAAACTCCCCCATCTGTGCTCATTTTAGACTAAATATGAATTGGCCTGAGCGTCGCCCATTTGAAGCGTTTTTAGTGTCTGCTGTGCGGGGCTATTTGATTTGGACACCAGCTCTTGGCAGCCGATAGTTTATACAGTAAATGAGAGTTTTGGCTGCAGCGGCCAGCAAACGAAAATTGGATGAGTCCCTTTTTTTTTTTCTTTTCTCCCCGTTTCCCTCATTCTCTCCCTCCTGGCAGCCGGACTAATGCTGTGTTTAGCTCTCAGAGCAGGATCCGGCTTGTTTGGAGGACGTGTTGACTCTGCTCAGGCAGTCTGGGGCAAAAAAATAAAAAAAATCTTCTAAAATAAAATAATTAAAGAAGCAAAATTACAACAGTAATGTGCAAAATGTAAAAATATCACTTTTAATTTGGTAGCTGCTGCTTGACAAACACGTCTGTTGAGTGTTTGAGGGGAAAACGGCGACTTTTAGTGGAGGGAGTTTCTGGAAAGAAAACCAGGATCTGCTGTTTGTTTGTTTGTTTGTTTGTTTGTTTTCTGTCTGATCATGACGGGATGTGGTGTAGTTGATTAGATTTATAATTGGGGGCTGTGCAGGTACAACTGACTGAATAAAAACACTGCATGTGTTTAAATGAAAAGGATTGAAATAGAGAAAATGTTTGTTTAGAGTGAAATCAGATGCAAGCAAGAAAACTAAATGTTTAAGTTAACTGAATATCTGAATATACAAATATAACAGTTTCATATTTATGGAAACAGAGTGTATAATCTTTAACATGTAAGAACAAAAGTACAGTTCTATTCTATTGTGTTCTATTGTGTTCTATTCTATTCTGTTCTGTTGTATTCTATGTGTCCATGTGTAATCATTGTTCCTTATTCCAGTGTAGGTGTGTCTCTATCAGTCCTCTACAGTCTCCAGAGTTGTGCTCTTAGTCTAATCAAATGCAACCTTTTCATAAGAGACAGAACCAGAGCATTAGATCTGCTCCTAAACAGCCTGAATGTTCTCCGTCTCTGAACATCCGAGCCGGACCTCCACCACCCCGACACCGTCCGTGTTCTTCTGCTGGTAAAAGTGTTTGAATGGAGTCTTTACAGTTAATAATGTGACTGTGCCTCATTAAGCTCCAATCAGCTGTTTCACCTCACAAACAGCCCTCGCCCTGCGTACACACCACCAGCTCTGTGTCAGGCCACAGGACGTGGTACAGTCTGGATTCATAGACGGGAATCATCTGGTGTCTTTAAGCAGGTTTGTTTGGACCTGAGTTATCTCAACAGCTTCATGCGTTCACACAGAGAGCAGCGACTGCAGTCCTTTACAGCTGTCGGGTTTAAACCCGGTGATCGCTCGCCGCAGTTCAGCACAAAATAACAGCGAACGCTCCGTCAGCAGAAGCTCTGGTTCTGGTCCCGTTCTCCTCGCTGATAAGCAAAGAAATGAGGCAGTGTTGGTCAGCACAAGGCGGCTATTAGTGGAGACACACAGACTCTGGCAGCTGCTCCTAGTTTCATAAACCCATGAGATAAATCCCAGCATGGGAGGGTTTCTGCAGCGACATGAGCTCATGAGTGTGTGATGTGCTGTCATTCATTCACACACTGGAGCTGATGATGCTAACCCTAACCCTTACACCAACATATCTGCCTGTCCTGTGTTTGATCCTGGAAAACTTTACAACACGAGGTCTGAGTGGATCCAGACTGGGGCGCCGCTACAGCTCACCTGGTAGAGCTGGCGTCCCAGGTGCAGGGCTCCAGTCCCGACGTGGAGCTCATGAGTTCTGATCCCGCTCATGGTCCTGTCCTACATTCTTCTGCCCCACTATCCTGTCTCTCTCTCTCACTCACTGCTCTGTCAATAAAGACACAAAGGCCAAAAAAATAACCTCTGCTGACGATGTCTGAGCTGATAAATGACTAGAAGGTGAATTATTCCACTTTATTTATCATGTATACGTGTGAAATCTTCTGACTTTAACATCAGTCTAGCGTTTAGCATCCATTCACTTCATGAGACTATGAACCAGTGAGTCATTAACTCACTGTGTACGCCACAGAGCCTGAGGACAACCTAAAGGACAAAATCCAAAGTGCCATGTTTAACACGTGGCCAATTAAACTACTGGTAGCAGCAGAAAATAATAAGACCAACCCTAAACCGAACCAACGGGGTTCCAGCACCTGTGGCGCCGAACCTTTGAAGGAAATGTTTAATGTAAGTGCGTAACTCAACATCCATTTGCATCAGCATCATGGCGGCTGACCCGACTGCCACTCAGCGGTTCAGAAAACACCTTGTACCCATAATTAGGGACTAATGAGTCCAGTCCCAGATTGAAACAGCATGTTGCATCATCCGGACCGCTTACAACTCACCGTACACTTTCTGCTCTCTGTCGTCACCCTCGGGTTTCATGTGTTCAGCGGCTCTGATTTGAAAAGTATGAAGACTGATTTGCATCAGAGGACCGGGCCAGAGATTGGGTCGCCGTGTGATGGTAATGGAAGCTAATGTAGCCTCGAGTCAATCGCCTCAAGCAGAACTGAGCAGCTGCAAGGTCTGGTAGTAAATCTACTTCTTCCTAACGCCACACCTCCATACATACATATATATATATTCTTTAATTCAAAGTTTCCTTCAGCACTCTGTCCCACACATGACACTGATGCAGTTTAACAGACTTCACAGAGCTACTTATGGAGCTGCAGAAGCTCTGACGCTACCTTTTTATGCATATGCAGAGATCCTCCTCCGCCTGTGATGTGCGAACCCTGTGGATTCCCCTCAGGAGATCAGGGCTGGGAGATATTTAGTTCTAGCTGCTGTCACGTATTTTAAAAGACAACTCCCAGTAAAGGTGACATTCCTCGGCTGTGTGTGTTGCATATGAACACAACCTAATGCTCTCCTCCTTACGCCCCTAACTGTGCAAACCAAGGCGCTAATAATAAATGCATGGATCTGATGCGTGCAAGTTTTGATTCTGTGTCATTTCTTGCGGTTGCTGCGTTCTCACACTAAATCATCGACATGTCCAAACGTCAGCTTTGTACTTGTTTGTTGATTTTTATTTTGGTTCCTCCCAGCTCCTCCTAGCAACACAACTGAGTATTAAAAGCTAAAAGCAGAGCCATAAACATATGGCACCGCTTCCAAGTGCGACACAACCAACATTTTAAAACATTTTTTTTAAAGAAAAGGCCACTTCACAGCTCTAAATCTAATCCAGCGAACATGTGGCCAGGAATGTGTTCTGGGCCCAGCTACGTGTAATGACACACATATGTGAGAGGGCAGCGCTAACCGTGGGGAGCTAAACGAGCAAGCTTTAGGTGGCTTGACCTCTGAACCGAGCCGAGGAGCTGGTGTGAGGGAGCCACGTCTAATGAAGGGCTTCAGAGTGAAACCGCTGCACCGCCTGTCATTTACACAAATCGCTCTTAAAATGAAAAACCGTCCGACGCAAACGTTCTTTCTGAGCTTTTGATTTAGTCCGAGGACGCTGACTGAACACACATGCTGCTGTTGTTTTCCAGCAAAGCCCCGCTTAGCGCTCACAGCGGCGCTCGGAGCTGCTGCTGGTCATTAAGCACCTCGGCTGGAGCAGTCGGGGGTAAAGAACCAGTAAAGGTGGAGCCAGACATAAAGTATTCCCTCTTATCCCCTTCAATTACAGACATTTCATCTTTTCTAAATAGAAATAGAACGCTTTTATCGTCATCATACACAGAGTACAACGACATTAAA
>NW_007578262.1:149773-151441 GCF_000690725.1 Stegastes partitus
CCTACATGAAAGGATCTGCAGAAGCCAATCACGTATAAAAGTCCTGATCCGATAACGTGATAACTTATTGGGGACGTCATGGCTGCACCAGACTGAGGCTGTGGTGACACATCAGCCCCAGAGGTCACACCACATCCAGCTGACACAACCTGAGGGTCTGTTGGTTGTGTTCAGCTGAAATGTGGTAAAACTATTTTCCCAAAGTTTTCCTCCTGATGTGCGCGCGCACAGAAAGCACAAATTAAAAGCTGAATTAATGTAATAATCACCTGACGCCTAATTAGCCCTACGAGCTGCTTTTATCCTCAGCATTATGTGAATTATTGCAGCGTCCTTGTCACTCACTCTGTTGCTTGTAACACAACAATAAACAACTTGGATTTGTTCTAATTTGCTCTAATTGACTTCACAGTCACACAGTAATATTCAGTAGTGCACCTCTAATTGGATCCGTGCCGGTTCCTGTTCGTTCTGTCGTCGCTCTGCTTCAAAGCCACGTTCGTTTAGATTGTAGAGGATTTAACAACACTTTTATTTTAATGCTGGACTGACTGTCAAACATTAGTTGCACGAGCGGCAGCACTTGGAAAATAACCGATGAGTAGTCGAAGGGAAAATGATGGAATGCACGTGTTTGTCTGAAGGTAATAAATAAGTTTTATTACTTCATAGAAACGTGGCATAAACTTCTCTAAATGTTTGGACGGTGAGTCTGAAGAGTTCAACCGTGGAAACAGTCAGACCTCCAGCCGGACTCTGGCACTGAAGCCACAACATCAACAAAAACATCTCAGTCTGATCTCAGACCTGAGTGGTGGACAGACGACAGCATCGTAGTGACCAGAGAGCAGAGCGAGGAGACTAGAACATCAACACACTGAATCCAGAGGAGTGATGAGTGTGTGGATGGAGGAACAGTGAAGAGCTGAACCACTGAACACGTCACTGGAGGTATTCAGTGTAAATAACAACCTGGTGCTGCTTGTACGGCACATCGTCAACAGACTGCTTCAGCTCCTAGACAGTGACTGAGGAGATGCTGTGACTTTTCTTCTAGCGTCACCCTGAGGGTTGAAATGTCCCATCAGCTGCTGGACAGACTGGAAGGACGTTTGGTAACACGTCCAAGTCCTCCTCAAGATGGATTTAACACCTCTGATGGTCCCCAGACTCTTGAGCGAGCACCATTAGATCCAAGCGTTATCTCCAGTAATCTGGTTTATGGTTAAATGTAAAACATATGAGCATAAATACAGCATCAACTCCATTCCCAGCAGCACGACTTGACTGCTAGTGTTTGAATCCCAAACACGATGACTACGGTGCTGAAGATGGCAGCCATCGCCCTATTCCTGCTGAACACACGAGTGTTTTTTAGGCATTTCAGCACGACAACAACACCAGTGATCAGCTTATCATGACTTAATAAATCCAGTAATTACATTCATTCTGTTGAAGCAGTAACACTAAATCCAACCTTCATCAGAAACTAGGGATGGACTGATACCTCTTTTTGATTTCCAATACCGATACTTCAACTTTGAGTATCTGCCGATACCGATACCGATACCGATACCATCTCTCCTCCTAAACTTCTTTGGAAATACCTTATTTGCATGGATACATTTGTTTAAGATGCTTTATCAAAAGCCTCATACTATTAAAGCA
>NW_007578262.1:153397-184903 GCF_000690725.1 Stegastes partitus
ACGTGGAGGTCGGATTAATGCGACCTGGCCGTTAGGACAGAAGTCACACGGCACCAGACCAGATCGGGTTTAGGACCACATGTCCAACTGCACTGGGTCGCACTTTAAAACATCAGATCTGTGCCGTTCAGACTGTCATGAAGAGACCAGATACAGGTCGCAGAGGGGCAAAGGAATCGGATTTGGGTCACTTCAGCTGCTGTCTGAGCGTAGCCTCAGATCAAAGCTACAGGCCAGCGTTAGTGGTAATTATGCTTAACGATGAAGGTCGTCCTCCTGCATATGAGTCAATGTGATGCCCTCTGAAGTGTGCTCATGTGTCAGACACTCAGATTTTACCAAACAGCTGCTGAAATTAGAAGTAAATTTATTCTGTCATTTCAATTAATTAACATTTAACAACCGACTGTACCAAAGTTTTAATTAAACCATCAGGATGGAGACACAAATATTAGTTTTTTCTGCAGAAGACGACACATTGATTTGTTGGTGGTCACTACAGGAGCTCTCTCCTCTTTCCCTTCACCCTGATGAACTCTGAACACTGGTGCAATTAAAGGGATGAACAGAGCTGTGGAGCTTTTCACACAGAGATTTACTTAAAACGTTTATCTGAAAGCGCAGCAGCTCTACAAGCGTCTTCATGAGACCGGTGATGAAGGTCAGTATGTTGACATGAGTGATCGCTCAGCGCCTTCACAGGTTTCATTTCAGAACGCTGACCTGTAAACGCCTTCGAACTCAGTCCTCATGCTTCTCTTTTAAAGTCAAGGTAAACCGTATACATCCTAAACACCTGGGACTGACTGAAAAACAGCTGAGACAGAGGTGGAAATAAAGCATCTCACATCTGTCTGTGGTGGACACAAGTGGAATCTAAAATCACACAACATTCACACATTTAGTCCAATATAAGGACATATGCTCTCCCAATAAGGCAGCTTTCAACATCTAATAGATTAAAGACTTATCAGCTATTCAATACATGACTTTACCCGAGACACTGAGAGCAGACCTGACAGCTCTGTCAGAGCACTGGAAATTATTATTATTATTATTATTATCATCATCATTATTATTATTATTATTATTTATGTAAAAGCTGATGCTAAAAAGATCTCCATGAAGCACCTTCTGTGTCTTGGTGTTTCCTTCAAGCCTAACCTATGAGCCCACCGAAGTGATGTGAAACGCATTAAATGTCCGTAACAAGGCGATATGAACGTGAGGAGCTGTATCTTAGCTTCACTGCTGCCTCCACTGTTCTCTGTTTGCATGTCGGAGGTATCAGTCGTAGAGGAGAGGCCCAGAACCACAGCACAGGCTGTCACACTGAAACTGAAACACACGTTTTTGGGTTTTTTCAGGCGTTAGCTTAATGCTGGATTGTGCTTTCTCTCCTCCAATGCGGTATGAGCAGCGACTTGGTCTGTTTGTGAGCATGGAGAGGACCAGCGACTACAAAGGGAGGGACTCACTCACACATGTGGCTGGAGGCGACCAGACCAGAGGACAGACCTGCTCGGCCTGAACACAGACACAGAGGAGAGTGACTTCAGTCTGCATCAGGTCAGCTGATCGGAGTTTGCTGCTACAGGTATGTTCATATTTATGAGGTGAGTCCGAAAAGTTCCAGGACTGGTGTCACAAGACCATCAGACCATCAAGCAGCTCGTCTACAGAGGTCCTGCAGCGTTTGCTTCGTCCAGAAGAGGCAGAGTTGTGTCAGGACCAGTGGAGGCTGCGTCACCATGACAACCTGCTCACAGCGCCCTGAGCATCCCACAGCTCCTGGCTGAGAAGAACATCTCCTCCCTACTCACCCCACCTGGCTCCGTGGGGCCGGTTCCTCTTCCCCAAGCTCAAGGGCTCATCAAGGAGACCCGTTATGAAGACGTGGATGACATCAAGATGGCTGTGAGGACGGAGCTGAGAGGATCCTGGAGAATCCTTCCAGGAGAGCATGGCGGCGTGAAGAGAAGGCTGGAGGAGGGTGGTGGACTCCAGGAGGGTTACTGGGAAGGAGAACACTGGTAGTTGGTAGTTTGTAGTTTGGATTTGATGTTGTGACACCAGTCCTGGAACTTTTCTGACACGCCTCAGATGTTCATATTGCATCTTTAATTGCGACACAGCTGTGATGGTGGACCGTGTTATAACTATGATGTATGATGATCCTCACATGACCCTGGTGTGGTGTGTGTCCCTCTTCATGTGTGTGTCCCTCTTCATGTGTGTGTCCCTCTTCATGTGTGTGTCCCTCTCTCTAAAGCTTAAAGGCTCCACATAGTCCAAGAGAAGAAGACAGAAGATCTGGAGTTTAAATGCAGTGCTGTGGAGCAGCTACAGCATCTGGAGCGGCTGAGCTGCCGTCACACTGCAGGTTTAACCCTTCAGCGTGTTGGATTCATGACTCTGAGTGTGTGTGAGTGTGTCAGAGAGACGACGGCGGCGGTGGTTCGGTTCCTTCACCTGGTACTAAATGAACAGAAAGAGTTCTTGCTTTTCCCACAATTCCTCACAAAACAGGCAGTTCTGCTAGAAGAAAAAAAGAAAAGCACGAGTGTGAGAAAGATTTTGTTTATCACAAAAAGCAGACGATTAAGGAAGATTAGGTTAAAGAGAGTAATTACAGAAGCACTAGTGGGAGCTGAACACAGTGGGTGACATCTACTCATCAATACAGATCCAGGATTCCTTTCTTCTCTCACTGTTTCCTTCTTTCTGTGTCGATACAGAACAAACAGACTCCAGTTTGAATTTAATTCTTGTTATTTACAACCAGAGCTGTACTGCGAGGTCTTCATCATCACTGATATTGATCGTGTGGAACATTTTGGGAATTAAGATGCATCTGAAGCTGGCAAGAAACAGCATTTAAAGAGTCTCTGACTTTGTTTTGCTGCTGCTGACCTTAACCTTGAACTTCGGTGAAGACTCCAAGGCTTCCTTGCTGAGTGAAGCTGATTGTGTTCCCAACTGAAACAGACTTCAGACTTTCAGCTGAAACTCTGCTGTTTAGATGGAATATATCACATACAGCCAGTCTCCTTATTGAAGAACCCGATGCCCTTCTGCGTGCTCCTCCACAGACCTCCCATCCACATAGATATGCTCGTTAAAACGGCTTCATTTCCTGCACTTCACAGCGTTTTCCAAAATATCCGAGACGGGAGAAATGTGCTCAATGTGGTTTCACTACGAGATGCATTCAATCATTCCACAACAGGGGAGTTGATTACGATCAAAGAGGTCATCTGCTCTCGGCCCATAAATCTGATTTCATGATGATATGCTCGTATGGAAACGCACATGTGAGCAGAACGACTTCCAAACAGGAAATGAAAACAGAAGCCGCCGTTTCTCTGTGGATTCAGTAGCGCAGGAAAACTTTTGAGTTGTCGTTTTGTGAAACTTTGCATCGAGCAACATGTCACCGCGTGAGACTGCAGCGCACTCAATGAACCTCTGAGCACAGTGATTGGTTGTTCTGTTCATGGTGACGAGCTCTCCTGCTCTGGATCCACCTGTGTCTGTCCTGGTACTGGGTCCTGCCCAGTTCTAGTTCAGAGTCGACTGCAGAGGATGCGAGCAGATCAAAAGAGATGAAAATAATCTTCTGAGCTGAACATTGTGTCATCTCACAGCCTTTCTTTCCTGCACCTTTATTATCTTGCTTTGGTTTTAAAGCCGTCAGAAGACAGATGCCCTCTTCCTGCTGATGCATTCATGTCTGCACAAGTATTAAAAGCTTGATCCATTAAAACGACGATTTTAACTTGAATTGTGACTGAAATGGCAAACCAGAGTAAAACCATGTGAATGAATCATTGCTTGGAGCACTATGTCAGATTGTGTGTTTAATTCAGTCCTTCTGAGCGTCTTATTTGTGGTGTTACATAAACACTGATGACTTATCTGTTGCTTTTAGACGCTGAGCTGTGTAGGCAGCGGTGCTTCTCTCCCCTCTGTTCCTCTTCCCTTCACCAAAACACTAAAGCCAGTCCTCAAATATAGCCAGTCCACCTCCATACCGTCCTCCTCCTCCTCTGAAGGGGCAGTTCAAGCTCCTCTGACTATCTGCTATCCAAATGTGTCGGCATCTCTGGGTCTTGCTTTGCGCTGCCTCACCGTTTCATTCCTCCTCTGCTCTCATACCAACTAAGGCCAGCCGGTGTCTGCATTGTCAATTTGCCTCTTAATGCCTCCCCATTATGAAGCCTCTCTGCCTTTACATTTCAATCTGTCTTATATCCACTGGAGGAGGTGTTTGGTCTTTTCCATTAAATCTACAATAGATTTTTTGTGTAAAATATAAAGCAGTGGGAGTGCTCGCTCCCCGTGTTACTCACAGACGCTGTCAAGCGACTTAATTTCCTCATTTCTCCTGTTTAAAATATACGGCTGACCAAAGACACTCAGAGGAGCACCTTCTGCATAATTCCTTCTAATTGATTAATGTAAATTTTAACGAATGAATAATCAATCCTCGTTATGATGCACCTTACATTCTGTTACAGTACACTGTAATGCAAGTGGCGATTATTAGCCATCAATAGTCCACATTCCAGACATCAGCAGTGGGTTTTCAATGGGAGTCAGTAGCGGTTGTCTCAAAGACAATGCGGAAGCCTGGAGGTATCTGCTGCATGCAGCGCTTTCTGTTCTGCCTGGAGAGCCTCGTCTCTAAAGGTAGGTTTCTGAAGTGTGTCTTAAACAGTCGGCAAGCGCCCAAACGAACACATGAAGCAGCTTTAGCTCGGAGGTGTTATTCCTTCTGTTGGTCATTAACAGATTCCTTTATAAAGTTCCTTCAGCTGCAGTGAAACTATTTCAATGAGCAAGTTAGAGAACTGGAAAAAATGTGAACTCATACATTAATGACTGTAAGTTTGCTCACCCTGCTGATAGCTCGTTCTCATTATGCTGTCTGCATTAAAAATACATAAATAAATAAATATATACACAAAATAAGAGACTAGAAGCTCCATCAGGCAGTGATGCTCACTGTAAAATAAATAAATACATAAATGATATATTCAGTTACACACCAAACTAAAATCACCAAAACTCTCAATGAATATCAACAGTAATACGATGATGGTATTTCAATCTAGTCATTTAGGTTTACCCTTTAAAATGTCAAAATGTGAGCTGGATGTTGGGATGCATTATTAGGCTTCAACCTCTGGGCACCGTGGGTCAGAGGAACCCATCCCTGAGCTGTTAAGGATCGAACAACCAACCCAACCCAAACCAAACTAAGCCACCAACAGAACCAACCAGCCAACCTCCTCCTTGGTAGAGCCACATAATCAGCGTGGCTGCACATACATTTTGATCACTTAAATATTAATTCTGATGGACTTATTGTGGACAGATGATGGCTGCTGTCTCTCAGAAACAAAGGTGAACATCACCAGAAGGCCTCCTGGTTAGTGGCTGGTCTTACAAAGCAACATGAGCTGTTCTTCTAGCCGTCAGTGCTGTCTCTGTTACTGGCAGCACCGGCTACAACCTTCCCCTGACCAGGACAGAGTGTTTCTTGGAGCTCAGTGAATCTGTCAGAACATGTTTAGAACTTGGCACGTTGCTGTGGAAGGCACTGACAGACATTGTGGATTCGCTCGGAGCACTTGTTGAATTCTGAAACTTTTATAAAGTTGCTCATGTAGAAGTCAAAGGCACAAACACACACTGAGAAGCAGATCACGCTCCAAACTTATATTAAGACTGCAGCAAATTAATTTTTGGGGGGAAGAGTGTAAACTTTTGGCTATCTGCAGCCAAATTGGTTACTTCAATCTACCGAGACAGTTGGTGCTCAGCAGGAGTCCAAAGAGAAGACAAAAGAAGAGAGCCAAGCTGTGCCGAAGCACGCTGGAGCGCTGTGTTCATCACCAGGCCCGAAAAGATATGTGGTGGGAAAAGCAAAGGCAGATCTGGTGAGGCTCACAGACAGCGTCGTAGTTTAGCTGAATTGAGGCGTGGTTCAAACTAGTTCTGCTTTTTCACTTATTAACCAGAATGGAAAGAGATTTTTCATCTGATCGCAGTGGAGGCTGAGTTTTAAGGAGGATTTCAAAGGCCACAAACTGCATCTCCTCTCAGTCAAACTTTTTATAATAAATTCCAAATCAGGAGTCGGGGATGACTCGATGTGCCGTCCCTGTCCATTCACACACTCAGACATCTCTAATAACAAGCTGCCTTCCTGCTTAAAATAAGGCGACTATTGTGTCACCCAGACAGCCTAAAGATGAATATTTAATAGTGTGAGGCAGAGTGAATAAAACCTGAATTACACTTAATGCTTACCTTTCAAGGAATTTGTAAAGTTTAGGGTTCTTAGTGTCTGGCAAGACATATTAAGTGTAGCTGAAGCACATCCAAATAATTTTTTATTGTGACAAGATCAGCTTGTTTTTGTTAAATGATGAAAGGCTTCGCTGAAAGGGATCCAGCAAAGATGTTAGCACTTTGTACAGACACACTGACAGTTCTGCTGTCTTTGCAGCAGTTGTGCTTTGCAGCAATTCAGGAAGGAGGAAGTGAATCATGGCAGAAAGAACGCTGCTTTGTTATACGTTCAGACACTAAGGTTAATATTTACCATGATTCATTCACTTCAGAGATTAAGAATATGGGAGTCACAATAAACAAACAGAAGAAGAAGAAATGCATTTTCTGTTTGTGTGTTCGACTGCTTTGATTTGTCTCCAAACGTTCACAGACTTTCTGCTCCAGTGCTGGAGAACAGTTGGACGTATATCAATGAGCCACAAGATTAAAACCACTGACAAGTGAAACCTGTGGTCCTGCCATTCATTTGGTTGTTGCTGCGACGTGTCCCGCCCGCCTCAACACTGTTTCAGACCAGGCATCCATGGGAGGCGCAAGAAGGAGCTGGATCCAGACGCCCTGCTCCACAACCCACAGGACCCAGAAGCCTGGCTGCCAGAGTGCCAGCGCCAGACACCACAAGCCACCCCAACGAGTCCTCTATTTATGCCTCGACAGGGCCGAGCTGTTTGGGTGGCACAAGCAGGACCGACTGTGACTGACCAGTGTCCAAAAAGCTCGTCCTGTTTCAGTGGCTCCTCCTGAAGCTGCTCTATGTTCAGAAAGTTCAGCGACCGTGCACGTGCACCGTGCACGTGCACCATGTGTGAGCAGCAACTGTCATGAGTCAGGATGTCACACAACAATGTGTTACACACATTTTAATATAAACACCATCTCAGATGAGCGCTGAATCTTGAAAGGCCCTTCAGCTTGGATCTAATGTAGGGAAAGAGGAGAAGTCACAGGGAGTCGAATCTGGTGAGCAGGCTGCTGGAGGAGCAGCGTTTGTGTTGCTGCAGTCAAACAATGATAATAATAATAAATAACAGAAGTGTGATGAGCATGCTGGGAACAGGTACACACACATCAGAGAGCTCACATACCATCACACCATAGTTTAGGCCGTTGCCCTGGCACATGCTGTCATCCTCCTCCAGACATGCACACCGTGCACAGGACCAGGACTTCCTAATCAGTCTCTATATTTCAGGAAAGAAGCATCGAGAGGTGTTTCTGTACTTCAGCTGTATAATTGTGGGAGATGGAAACTCTCAAGACACACATAAAACATGTTGCTTGCAAAGCAGACGCAGGCAGATCGTCTCCTCTGCAGAACTGAATGTGTTTCCTGACAGGACACAGAGGGAGAGACAAATAATCCAGACTGCAGAACGGTAACACGACTCACATCCAGGCAGATAGCGTAGCGTGCACAGGCTGTACCATCACTGCTTTAAAAAAAGACTATTTGGAAGGAAGTGGAAGAGAAAGTCAGTTGGGAATCAAAGCAATATAGAGAGCAGGAAGGAAGCAGGTGGTCCGGAGGCGTCTCAGTGGGTTTAAGGAAGTAGCCGGCTATTAATGAGACACTTAGAGGGACGGAGGCAGCTGATCCATTAGCGTCTCCGTCCCTCTGCGTCCTCTCTCTTTACACCACCTTTCTATCATGTCTCCTTCATGCTGGGATTCATCTGTGGAGATAAACTGTGTGTGAACATGTGAATCTGGTTTGAAGGCAGACGTCCAGTCCTCCTACAGGTCCTGGTCTGCAGCCTGTGAGCAGCTGGACTGACCCGAGGCTGGAACAAACCTCAGCTCTCATCTCCTTCCCTCTCTTACTTCACTTTCTGACCAGTGGGCAGAGATCCTCTCCTCTGTGTCGTCTGTTTCGAGCACCAGGCAGCAACGTGAGAGCCTGTCCAAGATGTTCTACGTTAGCCAGGTACGCACCACTGACAGGTTCTCTCACAACAAGCTGTCAGTTCTGCAAGGAGAACAAAGAGGCTTTCCACCAACGGGAACCATCAGATCACTGCACAGATCGTCTTCAGCGTCAGAGGCACGACTCTGTCCAGCAGGGCTCACCGACAGCTGACAGAATCAGCATCGACACAAGCAGCACATCAAGGAAGTACTGCCCGTCCATGGACCGGGAGCTGGACATGCACACCACAGCCCAGCAGACATGGGCATCCACAGGGTTTGTTGTTTCAGAACTTAACTTATTAGATAGATGGGCTTTGCACAGCCGCATGGTTCTGTATGCGACTGGCCTCCTCTGTTCTGACCCGGCACCGTCGGGCTAAACACATCACTTGGACACGCTTTAAGTCGGCCTTGAACTTGGACACATGTGGAGAAGATGCTAGAACGTCTTGACACAGCCTTTTGTTTCTGGTTTAACACTTATGTTCAAGTGCATGCATGAGAACCATACGGAGGCAGAGCAAACACACACACACACACACACACACACACACACACTCCCTGTATTAATTCAGTTAGATCGTTCTCTATTGGAAACTCTTTGTAACGTACCTGCTGAACATAAATGCGGCCACCCTTTACTGTTCTGAGCTCCTCCAACATCTACCAGCTATTGATGGTTGTAGTTATTAATTCAATCATTAATCAGAGTTTCAGACTGAGAGTTTGGTCCATCTTATGAGGCTGATTAATGAGCCTGATTAAATCGTTCTCTTCCTTCTATTGAAGGTGTTGCTGCTGTTATTAATTAGACTGATTTATGGACGCTGATTTAATAACAGAGCTGCTCAGCCTCCGTCCTCTCTGCTGTTCTTCTGTCCTCCTATCGCTGCATCAGATGCTCACCTCCCACCTCTGCTTCATCAGGCCCTCATTCCTGCGACGCGACCTCCGTCTCTCTCCTACTTTTTTTAAATCGTGTCTCGGAGACTCTTCATCCCACCCCCTCAGCATCCCAAGCCCTCAAGTTACCCAGCCCCTCATTTAACCATCCTCATACTGCAGCATCCTCCTCCTCCTCCTCCTCCTCCTCCTCCTCATGCACACATAGTACAATAGGTATCCACTCTATAATTTGGTCAGGCAGCGACCTGAGCAACCCAAAGCTGATGATGTTTTCTGTGTTTCAGTTTGATGTTTGGAGTGGGGTTTACAGGGAGCGTATAGGGAACGGACCGGCGATATGAGATGCTCTTGAAAAAGACTGCAAGGGCATCGATGCCACATCGGCTGGAACTGCTATTACTTTTTAAAACTTTCAAGAACCTCTAAAAGTGGAGCTCCAAATGTGGTTTTTGCCACTTTTTTGCCTCAGAAACAACAGAATGATGTGCTAGCTTCCTGATTTATGTGAGTTCTCTAAAGTTTGAGGCTTGTACCTGGATGGCTGCTTGTTTGGTTCCTGGACGTGTGGGATGAATGAGCTGCAGCCTTTTACGGCCACTGAGGCCGATGACGCCGCACGTCCTCAGCGCTGTGGGAAACTTCCTGATGCAAATGTTTAGAAACAGGAAGGAGCCTTTTCACACTGCAGTATGAAGCTGCTTCTGGTCCTTCTTATAAACACACGGGAGCCAATAAAGCTCCAGCTACGTGTTGTTGTTGTTGTTTGTGCCTGATTTAAGCACAGATAGCTCCATGACTGCAAAACCGCTCTGTGAGTCACCGTTTACTTGTAATGGAAGGTAAATATAACCCAGGAGGCATCAAAACGAGCTAAAAACAGCAGACTGACTTCTTCAGCATGTGCCACTTTAGTGACATCAGAAGCGAACTGAACAGTGAGTGTGAACAGGAGCTCTAGTGAACACAGGGACCTGCTGGTGATGCTGCTAAAGCAGGAATGGATCCAGAGCGTCTGGGGAAGGACGAGCTGTGCTGTCGTCGCTCCTTCCTCCGTTCCTGACACACCGTGTTGCAGCAGTTAATGAAGTCGGTGGGTGGAGGTGGAGGTGAGTAGCTTCACCAGGAGCATCCACCGACCAAATGACTCCAAGGTCCAATCAAAAAGCCTCAACAACTTCCCCTCTGTTCTTAGTTTAAATATATCTCAAAAGCACATTCCAGTCCGGTGAACAGACCGGCTAGTTGGCTGCTAGGCCCAGATCTGTACATGTCTGGCTGAGCTCCTGAGGCCGACGTATGGGAGACTTCGGAGAGAGAGCCGTCAGTTAGCCAAAGACAGATGCCCGGCCGATGAAACCGCTGTCAAAGTGCAACCGAGCTGCCTGTTCACACACTCTCATGTGGATCTTATTCTGTCCAACGCACGCACAGCAACTCGCTTCTGTCACTGTGGAGGACTTTCTGTTGACATGTGAAGTCTACCCGTAACCACTACACCTAACCCCAGACCGTGGTCCCTCCTCAGCCCGTCTCCTCCTATGAACAGAGGATTGATCCCAGAAGTTGTGCCCGTCACCTCCACCTCCTTCCCTATTCCTCACATCATCACGCCGTCTTCTTCGTTCCTCCACTTCCACCCACTGCTGTGATTTGCCTGCTTCTTCCCTCCCAGACTTCTCCTCCACCCTCCTCCTCCTCCACCTCCACCTCCCCCCTACTCTGCGGTCAGGGAAACTGAAGAAAACCATTGCAGTTGGAAACCGCTGCCAAATAAAAAATACCCAACTTGTTCCTCTCAGAGTTTAAGCCTCTGCCAAATAAAAGCCCCTGCTCACAGGCCTGTAGGCAGTAAAATGCGGTAACAGAAACCGAGACTTGTAAATCACGTCTTGATTGAAGGCTTGCTAAGAATGGGATGTGACGCATGCACACGCACGCACTTAGACACAGATGTCCTCTGCATGCCTGTCCATTCACATTTTTTTAATCTCGATGCTTTGTATTCCTTCTTGTGTCTGTCCTTTTGTTCTGTAACCTCTTCCTGCAGCTGCTTATTGTGCAGCTGCTGCTACGTCCCCACCAGCACATCTCCTTCTGATTTTCTTTCTTTAGAAAATATCCGTCCACAAGTCAACGTCTCTTTTAACCGGATCACACAAACATTTGTTTCACCGTTCTGAGCAGCACTGGGCCGTCCGGACCGTCGTTCTGCACCAGGACCAAGTCAACATTTGGTCGGATCGTTTTGTGTTTTCCAAGTTTAACAGAAACTCATTTTGAAGCTTCATCTGTGACCGGCTGAGCTCTGACGGTGTGTCTGCAGGCAGCGGGAAAGGAAAAGGAAGCTCCTGCTCGTGTTTAGCTAACATCCTGCAGTAGGCCGTGTGGTGCAAACGGGAAACTTCATTCATCTGTTAAAAGACTTCAAGCTAATGTCCACATTTTGTTGTTTCTGACTCATCCTAAAATGAATTAATTTATTATTTTCTCCATCACTCTGCACACAGCACTCAAAGCACAGCAAAAACCCATTTTTGGGAGTTCTAGTAATTTATTCCAAAGTGATGTTCAGCTGGTAGTTGTTCTGCTCCTTCAGTTAGTCCTTGGTTGAAGCGCGTCTGTCAGCAGCGACAGCCTCGAGCCTGTCGGGATTGATCCTGTCGTACATTTGGCACATCTTGTTTTTGGAAGTTGCTCCTCTTGGCAGAACCGTTCGGCCTCAGCCAGGTCAGATGGGCAGCGTCGGTGTGCAGCATGTGTTCGGGTCTCTGCAGAGAGGCTCTGGTGGGTTCAGGTTCTGGCTCGGCCACACCAGGCCTTTCAAACACTTTACTTGAAGCAGCTCCTGGTTTTGGGAGCTGTGTTTTCTGAAAGTCAGCCGTTGCCACTTCCTGAGGTCCCGATCGCTCTGGAAAAAGGTTTTCAGTTTGAACTGCTTGATGCTTTTCTGCATCTATCTGTCTCTGAACTCTGGATCTCACTTCCTGTGACAACCTGGTTGCTTTGGTAACTTGTCTGAGGTTACCAGAAGGTCCGTATCTCTGATTGCTAAGCTAGCTGGGCGGCCCGATCAAGGAAGACAGCTGAGGGGTCCAGACTTCTTCCATTTGAGAATGAAGGAAGCTGCTGTGCTTTTGGACACTTTTAGAAATGTTCTCGTGTTCCTCCCCAAACCTGGGCCTTGACACAGTCCTGTTGTGCAGGTCTACAGATGATTCTATCAACCTCATGACTTGACCTTCACTCTGACATACCGTCAGCTGTGAGATCTTGTATCTACGGATACGACAGGTTGGTGACCTCCTACAGGATGTGCAGTGAATTCAGTGAGGCACAGCTGGACACCAGTCAAGATGCAGAAGCATCCCAAGGACCAGTGACTGATGTAGGATGCACCACGGCACAGACAGGGTGTGAATACTTCTGTCAGTGGGACGTTTCAGTCTCATTTTGGACGTTTTAAATAAACGTGTGGATGTAACGAGGCTTGCCAGACCACAGCGTTGTAAGGTTAAACACTACACAGATATATGAGCCTCTAAAGCACACATAAGGAGAGAAACTTTGTCTGGAACCAAATATGACACAATTCATTACGCTGGTGTCTGACAGCCTAAAATTTAAAAAAGACCAAAGCCGATTCAGGACTACGAGAACAACAGCAGTGAAGGCTGTATTACATAAGCTGTCATGTCGCCATCAACCTGCCTGCTTCAGAGCTTTAATTATAGGCTGCACCGAATACGTGTCATTTCTTAGTGTTCCTGCTTCCTATTCAGCTTATTCTACATGTTATGTCGGATTCTTATCGAGCGACTTGCCCGCCGTTGGCTTTGTTCCCGGTGCAGGCACCTCTCCAGCAGCACAACATCTACCTGAAAACACAAAGTTTCCTGAGCTGCCGTTCCAATACTGCATTCGTGTGCCTCTTTCAGACTCACAGGGTGCTGATATATGGAGGGCTAAGAAAAGGTAAGAAACAGGCTTATGTAAAGGTGGACACTGTTTCTAATCCCTCGAGTGACTGAAGGTATCTGGAAATAAGGAGATACGATAAGGAGGAAGAAAGAGCTTTCTTCCTTCATCTGAGCAGCGGCGGCTCTTGGGGGAGGCGCTGAATCCCAAAGTGCTCCAAGTGGAGCCATTCAGAGCCAACAGTATAATACAGCGGTTGTACTCGGCAGCTCCCAGGTGTGAAAAGTGTGTAACTGAGTGATTCTGAAGGAGCTGCTGAAAAGGAGCATATGAACTCAGCTCATCTTCTCTGAGTGAAGAGAAGTGAAAGAAGAAGACAGACACGTATACACACATCCCCAGTCTGCTCTCACTAGCGAGTGTCAGCGTCTGTTCTCTCTTTACCTGAAGCCTCTCTGTGCTGACACACACTCGTATATCCACAGACACACTTCTGCTTCTCTGTTCGCCGCTGCTGCTGTTTCCTCAGACTGCCGATGATGCACATGACACAGACTTCGGATATCATTCGTCATCTGTCTCTTGCATAACAGCGACGATAGCTTATTTGGATTAGAAAGAAGACTTCAGCAGATAAAGCTCTCCTAATTTCTACCTGAAATACACCAACAAGGCTGCATTGATGAGAAGCTAGAGACAAGCAGAGGTGATACGGAGGCAAGGACCTGAGACATCACATGTTCAGACACTATAAGGTGACAACACAGCTTACAGCAGCCACCACAGACATCACCATGATCCACGAGCACAGCAACACCCAGCCACATAGATGTACATACAGCGAGTCATATGCATGGAGCAGCTAAACATTTACATGCCAATGCAACTAGAATACACAATGAGCACCAGGGCGGGAGCTGAGGGAGCAGAGATCGGATCGGTGGAGGAAGGTATCGGCTATTGGACCTTAATGCTGGAGTCTGCATGCAGTCAGCAGCCTGCAGTGTTTCATCAAAGCAGTCTTGTTTTCTAATCAGACTCTGAACTTCCCAAAGTGTTCCACCTGCCTAACCGAGCTGCATTCACCATTTTCACGTTTTCCGATCCTGAACTCTGCCGTAGCTGCCTTGTGCAAACATTAGTGCTAAACCACATCACAGAACTGTGGTGAGTGTGAACAACAGAAGACCTGCTCACTGAACACGTCAGTGATTTGCAGAACGGTCCAGTATCGATGATAGCGTGACCACCATGCTTGGCCAGCTCCTGTAGACGTAGAGATGATACCTCATCTCTCAGTCACTTCCAGTCCTTACTGAGGAAAACCTTGCAGACTTTCTTATTCCTTCTTCCCCCTAAAGTGTTTTCTTCTGAGCCATTTCATACCATTTCCCCCGAATCTCACTTCTCCTGCAATTAGGGGTTTTTGTTTTAATTTCCTAACAAAATTGGGATAATTTTCTTTAAAAATCCAGGACCAGGGCTGTTTAAAGAGCGCAGAGACATTCATAATACATCACAAGTTCCTCCAGGAGTCATTCCTCCACCAGGCAAGTGAGACTTTTATTGCTGGAGCTTGTTAGAGGCGGCATCGAGTCTGGATCTAACTGTTGCCTGAAAAAGATGACACTGGGAAGTGTTCTAAATATCACCCATTTGTAATGAGATTTCTTTTTTCCACCGGAGCTTTGAAGAGATGTTCAGCATCACATCATTTCATGCCGTCCCCCAGGAACGACTGCGTTTGTTTCAGAAATATTGCTTACGTTATAAAAGTAGAAAAGCACAAATAATGCATCAAACTGACTGAACTTGCATTAATTATTGCGATGGCAAAATTGGATTCTCCAAGAGGGACTGCCACACTTTCATCTGCACAATAACAATAAGAAAAGCCTGTTTTAATCATTTACACGCATACATTTCACACACGGACTCCTTTCATGGCTCTCGTGCTCTTCTCACCCTCACCGCCGCCCTGTCGCTTTCCATCCTGGTCGCTCTAACCAAAATATTGACGTTCATTAGTCAGATGCATGTCAAAGGAAGCCAAAGGATTAGATTCAGATGGCGGAGGGGAAGCCAGAGGGCAGCTAATGAAATCTGGACCGCAGAACCGAGGCTCAGGGATCTGAGGGAGGCGGGGGGGGTGTGTGGTGAGATGCACACACACAACGCTCATACAGGATAATGCACACACACACACACACACATGGAAACGTGCACATGAAAGAGTCCACAGACGAACATGCACGCTCCGGGACTCTTTCATATCCACACAGAGAAAAAAGAAAAGCGACTGCCTCATGCACATGGACCCACACACCCATGTACACATTATGATAGTTTCCTGGAGAATTGCAGGGCAAATGTGTCAACACACACACACACACACACACACACACACACTGTGACACAGGCGGAGCGAGGCAGAAGACCACAAGGCTCTGTGTTGAGGTTAGGCTTCGTTTCATCTCGGGCTGAGGCCTAAATCTGCTCAGACAGGGGCCTCGCTTTGACACATTCCCCCAGCAGCCACGCTCTCACCCTGGCATGTGTGAAGCTCTGAAGCTGTGGTTGACTCTGGGCTCTTTTTCTCTGTTTTACTTTTTTTTTCATCCTCTAATAAAAGGGCTTTTTTTTTCCTTTAAGTATTTCATCTCCATGTCTCTGGTGTATCTGGCTGTGTTCGGCCCGTATGCGCAGAAAGACGCATGTGAACATGTGTGCGTTTTCATCTCTCTATGCAATGAAATGTATGTCTTACATTTCTCTCCTTCATTGTTCTTCTGTGTTCTCTGAGTCTGTGATTCATCCCTTAACACACAGCAGGATATTGAACTGTGTTGCTGGCTTAGAGAGCAGGCAAACCGATATTCATCTGGGATAAATATAGAAAACAGACACTTTCTTAGGCCTCGAACTATGAAAGTTTATAAGGACAAGGGGCTTTGAAGCAGATGGGCTTTGATTGTGATGGCTGATAGCGCCGAGCTGTTGTGTTCTGTTCATAGCTTCATAATGGGAGTCTCTCTTTTTTGCATTTGTGCAGATTTAATCAGAGAACAGATACAGTGGAAGTCTCATTTGTGCTGCAGTTCTGCTTCAGATTCAAACTATGGAGCCATGTTGTGCCATTAGAAAAGACAGATTAGTCTATTAGGTCAATGAAACATATTTGGGTTCATGTAGAGTAACAGAAAATACGTCTGCAGTCAGACACTATGAGAACAATATGTCCCATCAGGACCTGAACACACACCGACTCCAGGTGTAATTCACATCTGATACCGCTGTAGTTGGATGATGGAGAACAATCATCCATCCATCCATCATCTCTACACCTTAATCCTCACAAGGGGGGCGGAGTCTATCCCAGCTGACTCAGGGTGAAGGCAGGTTCACCTGGACAGGTAACCAGTCTATCACAGGGCTACACTTAGAGACAGACAACCAAGCACACTCACATTCACACCTACGGACAATTTACAATCACCAATTAACCTCAGCATGTTTCTGGACTGTGGGAGGAAGCCGGAGAACCCGGAGAGAACCCACGCTGCACGGGGAGAACATGGAGACTCCACGCAGGAAGATCCCGGGTGTCCTCACCGGGACGCCAACCGGCGACCTTCTAGCTGTGAGGCCACGGTGCTAACCACTGAGACACCTGCAGCCCGAGAACAAAACTGAAGTCTATGATTAATAGTCGTACTTACTGTATTTCATCTCTGTGAGTTTTCCAGTCTTGCTCTTTGACTCTTTAATTTGGGTTTTTGAATGTTACAGGGAGGAAAAAAAGAAAAATGCTGACTGCATGTCCTAAACGTGCTACGATAAAAAAAATATTAAAATAACAATGGTAGTATTAATTGAATATGCAGCCTTTTATACGTCTGACTGTATGTGCTGTACGTCAGCACCGCTCAGATCCTGACACCAGCTTCATAGACACATGAAAGAGTTGAAAAGGAAGCTTGTAAGAAAATGAAAAGCACGTATTCTCCGTTTCTGTATCAGATTAGTTATCAATGCCCGATAATGAGATGAAAATGAATTTTGCAGTGATTGCTTCGCTATCTAAAATATGCTAATGCAATCATCCTTATCCAATTAGTTCATTTGTGGAATCAATGTACCCTTATTTATCCAACATTATGCTGCTAATGGCTACTGCATATGCATCGAGCGCTGATCGTCCCAGACGACTCCTCCAGCTATTGTACGCCCTGTTTTTTACTGTATGTCCTCCGACTGCGACTCGGAGTGTTGACACAGTGGTAGGCCAATATTTACCGAGCCCTCCTCCCGCTCTGTGCGTCTGGATATGTTTTTCCAATTCTAATTGGAATTTTAATTGCAATGAGGATTAAGGAGTGTTATGGATAATTGAAACTGACAAACAGAGCATGCGGCAAGCGACACACGCCGGACTAATCTCGTTCCCTGTTTAGCCTCAACTTCAGTGGGCCTCGGTTCTGGAAACATACTCTGAATTTAGGGATATTAAGTGGTTTTCTTGTAGTTGTTGTTTTCTCCTGGTTTGCTGCTATGGAGATAAATGAGAGGTTTGGATTGGATTGTCAAAATAGGACTGTAATTTGAGTTGCATCTTAAAACACAGAATCATTTGGAGAAATGCAATAACAAGTGGATGAAAGAGAAACGAGTCGACGCTCTGCAAGTCTGGGTTTTATTTCGGAGGAATATGTTGTAATGTTCCCTCTGTTTTTTTTTTGTTGGCACTGAAGCCGAGTGCCTTTGTTTCTCCCCCCCGCTGTGTTCTCATTACGGTGCTGAACGATTGCATCACACAGTAATACCTATGATTATAGTTTGCCCAAATGAGTTTGAAGGAACGGCGAGCCAACTCCATGCCTACTAATAACAATATCTGTGGAGATCGTGATCATAGCTGAGCTCTAGCTAAACAATAATCACACTTTAAAACTGGCAAACGAAATAAAAGGGTTCCTTTCTTCCTCCTGTGATTGCAGCGACAGATGAGGCTCTGCAACGTGAGTCGTGTTCGCCGTAATAACACAACCAGCAAAATGAAACAGCAACGACTTCTTTCTGACTGACGCATTAAGTTTAACGTTCTTCAGAGGTGTGCTTCATATTTCAGAGAGGAGCCGAGTGCTAAAACTCTCCTTTGGTGCGCTGACTATTGAAATTAAACTGCTGTAAAGTCATAACAAGAATAAAATAGTTGAGGAACACTGATGGAGTTTGGTGTGATTGTTTTGCACATACTTGAGCTGACTGGCGTCTCTCAGCGTCGGCCTGCCGATCTCCCTCCGTGTGCGTTCAGCTCTTCATATTGTTGACTTACATCTAACGTATGTGTTGAACAGGAGATTAGCTCTCCCCCTTTAATCTGAAGCTGCTGCTCTTCGTGGAGATCTCCCTCAAAGAGCCTTTTTCTGCTGAATTCAAACAAGTGTCTGAATGGCCTGTATTTGCTGGGTTATTATTTTGAAAGATGTTTAAGGAATGCAGCGGTTATGATAAAAGGAGCAGCAATTATTCTGCAATGCTTCCTGATGCTTCACTGTTTTAAAGTTCAGATGGGAGGATGTCTGAACGCTTTCAGCCCACATCGTTTGGCACTCGCTTAATAATTTAAATACCCTCATCCAATCTGCCGTAAGACATCTGTTTGACAGAGTCATCATATCGCATGAATAAGTGAACAGAACCGCTGCGCGGCTGATTGTTTGGTATCTTTGCGGCCGACTTGTTGGTTTTACTTCAGTAAACAGACGTTCTTCTGAAACAAACTGAACCATGAAACTATCTTCAGTGTGTTTGGTGTCGCTGAAGCCTGAAAGTGTCTCGTGGTCCCATTTGTGATCATTCTGAGTGGTGACGTCGGTCCGATGACTCGGCCGACAGAACTCTGTGATGGGATGGCCTCTGCTGGGTTTCAGGTTCTAGAACTGCTGGTACCGGTCTTCACTCTGACTGGCAGTGATCATGGACAGGATTAGCGCAGACAAAATTAGAAAAAACTAAATGTTCTTTCAGGAATATTCGTCAGTCTGAGCGCCATTAACGACGATGTCAGCATCTCTGTCAGTCAGATCAAGAGGCAAAAACACATCAGTGCTCCAATCACAGCCTCCCGTCTTCAGCAGACCCACAGCGGGCCGTCTGATGCGCTGCCAACGCGCTGCACTGTCACACCAACTTAATTCTTTCATGCCTCACATGACAATCCCACCTTTACCGATAAGCCCGTGACTGTGTTGAATCGCTGGCAGATTTCAAACCCGGCGTTGTGATGCGTCTGTCAGGAGGAAGAGGCGGCCTGACGCCATGTGAATCCGCCCGCCGATGAACCGCACTGATGACATCTGGACTGGAATCAACTCATGTTTGATGCAACGATTGTCTTTAAAAAAGAACGCACAATCAAACGCGTGAATCCAGTCAGTATTTACCAGACTGCTGATGAGGTATCAAATTAGCAGCATCACCGCATGTGGCCATCAGAACCTGTCAGAACCTGTCAGAACCCGTCACAGCTCGTCGTGACTGAAGGAGACGGAAACAGGCAGAAACATCACCTCAGGGTGCAGTAGGAGGCTAAAAGGAGCCTGGGTTGTTAGGACTTATGTTTAGGATGGAGGTTAAGAAATCTGATATTTAAATGGGCTGCAGGTGTCTCAGTGGTTAGCACCGCCGCCTCACAGCTAGAAGGTCGCCGGTTGGCGTCCCGGTGAGGACACCCGGGATCTTCCTGCGTGGAGTCTCCATGTTCTCCCCGTGCAGCGTGGGTTCTCTCCGGGTTCTCCGGCTTCCTCCCACAGTCCAGAAACATGCTGAGGTTAATTGGTGATTGTAAATTGTCCGTAGGTGTGAATGTGAGTGTGCTTGGTTGTCTGTCTCTAAGTGTAGCCCTGTGACAGACTGGTTACCTGTCCAGGTGAACCTGCCTTCACCCTGAGTCAGCTGGGATAGACTCCGCCCCCCATAGTGAGGATGAAGGTGTAGAGATGATGGATGGATGTTTAAATGAGGGTTCCTATATGTACAGTGATGTAACTGGTCTGTAGGTTGTAGATGTAACTCCTGACATGTGAGATTCTGAGTAAGATCTTGTGTTTCCTGCTTCCTCCAGCTGATGGCACGCCCTTTACAATTAAAGCAAGAAACGTGAAAAAGATTTTAAAAATGCTAATCTAAGGAGCCTGATGAGACGCCTTTTACAGGTGTCTGAATCCTCCAATCAGAGTTTAGAAGCCAAAACGCCAAAAGCGTCTTTAGTTTACAGCCGGAAGCAAATCAGCAGTGATGTTGGGCTGCAGCATCCTACCAGCTACCAGCTACCTGCTATTTACCTGCATCTTGAATTAGACTCAGAGTGAAGCGACGTTTTGATTGTAAGCTGTTGCAGCGATTGTGTTCACCCCGTGTACCTGCCAGCCCAGTTGTTTTCCTCCTATTCTCCCTGTATCTATAATAAGCACTCAGCTTGTCAGAGATCTACTATTAAAGTACAGGAACACACACACACACACAAAAAGCTTTTAGAAACCAGATTAGTCTCTGACACCTTTCATCGTTCACGTATTCAGAATATTCTCATCAGATAAGACTTTAAATGTTTCTGGAAAAAAACAGTCATCCTGCTGCTTTCAGCGGGAAGCCGAGGGAGGGAAGGAGGAGCAGAAAGGATGAGAGGAAGCCACAGGAGGAGGCAAAGAGAAGAGGAGGGATGGTAGGGAAGGAGGAGAGGTGACGAGGGCTGAGGGAAGGAAGGAAGGGACAGACAGAAGGAAAGGCCGGGCGGGGGAGAGATGATGAGGTTAAGAAAGAAAGTGGAGAAGACGGAAAGAGCGAGAGACAGATTGGACCAGAAAGTATCTGTGACTGAGTGAGCAGCATTACATATATTTATTAGACAAGGGAGATGTCATGCATGCCCCACTGTAGGAATTTCATCTTTTGGTTATGTAAAATTTAAAAGAAAGTATGTTTTATTACAGCTTGTGTGTGACAAATGGAACCTGGCACAGCTTCACGTGGGCGGCAGACAGGAAGATGAAATCTCAGCTTCTCCAAGACAAAAAAACAAAACAAGGAAGATCAGAGCTGATGTCTTCTTTTAGGTTCAACAGGTGGTGATGGTTTGGTTCTGTCATGGCTCTAAGCAGCGCCAGCGCATGTAGAACATATGTACAATACATACTTATTGATTTAGACGTTTAAATCGACGTTCTATAGCCTCATTAGACCTTGACCAGTGGAGCAGCTCAGGCCCTTAAAGGCGTCCCGTTGAGGTGTTCACTACTCTCCTGTTTAGCAACGTGTTGATTGTGTTCCATCTCCTCCATGAGTCCCAGTGCACACCGTCTGAGCACATAACTGACATTACGAACGTTCCTGCCATTTATTTTAAATGGAAACAATCCAGGTTTTAAAATATAGACCGAATCAGCCTCGGAGATGCACTCGTTCTATTTCTGGCGGTGGAACAATACCGTAAATCTCTCTGTCAACAAAAACCAAAAAAACAAACTCTGAGGAATACTTTTGACGACAGGAAGGCGTTCCTTCCTCTTGTGCAATCGGCAAAAGTCACAAAGTCCTAATGAGACACATACGGCCGCTAGCCGAGGCTGCAGCAGGACTCCCAGCATAAATAATGAAGCAGCTGCTGTCAGGAAGCAGCACGGCGAGGGGAGCGGCCATGGCGAGGAAAACACGTCATTATCGCTGTAACTGATGGGCTCTCGGCCAATCACAGCGCTTCACAGATCAGATGAGATCACAGGTCGGCAGTGAGAACTGGATGTGATGAAGCAGTGAGCTGATGGAGGACGTCCACCAGGAGAGGCGGGCTCAGGTCCAGGAGGAGCACGCTGACGTTTAGCTTGACTGTCTGAAGCGTGTTCTTGATCAGTGGGAGGGGCTTAGACGGGCCGCGTCTCTGTATGATCACATGACCGCGTGGTTATCTGGACCACGCTCTGATCTCTGGACAGTGTTTGATGTAATCAGCTTCTTCTCACTAACGGCTAATTTCACTTCAATAGCTTCAGTCAGGACTGTGATGCCGCCTCACACGTACGAGAACATTAATGAACGTTGGTTCTCATGTCAGTGGTTCCCTTCCAGACATTGGATCAAGCCCTCAGGATGCGTCTCTGTGCATCAGCCACATGCAGACAGAACCTCCTCCATCCCTGTAATGGCTGAGATGCAACTCTACCCAAACCCTCTGAATGCGCTGCAGCCTGAGCACAGCAGCTCCCTCACAGCTCTGCTGAAACGCTGTAAAACCGCTCCGCACCAACACAATGGCACGCTGTGGTACTGCGTTGTGTTGAGCATTTCAGCCGTGTCCAAACAGGAAGTAGGTTCTGAAGAAGAGCAATGACACAGAAAGCGTCCCTGTGCAGGTCAGTGGTTCTGTGGTTCTGTAGGTCTGTCGTCATATCAAACCCTTCAAGTCTGAACCTGTGTTTCTGAGACTGGCATCAGTACAACCTGCATGTTCAAGGATCAAACGCTTTATAAATGGATATCTGTTCTAACATACAAACCAACAACATTCAGACACGCTAACCTCGATAAAACCAGGTTTAACTGACGGGGTCGCTGAACTCTGATTGACTCACTGACTGTGTTCCATTAAAACATACATATAACGGAGCATCAACGTGGAGGACCTGCAGCTTCCTTTAACCACATGCTCACAGGTGAAGGTCTCCCGTCACACCATCCTTCCTCTGCGGTCACCTGGTGAGCCGATAGGAAGATGTGGACACACATTTGACATGATGACACCAGCACAGCCTGCAGTGATATCGCTGCTAAAGACTTCCAATTCTAGGAAGGCAAACAATCCAGCAGGCAAACATACCCTGCATGGTGAACAATGACATTTTGTGTTCTTCTTATCAGAGCAAATAAATATTGGCTTAGCGCTGATGGAGGCCTGTGGGCCGGATGCTGTTTGTGATTCTGGGAATCAAGTGCCGCGGGGCCCAGAGGCGTGTTGCTGCTTCCATCCACCGTCTCCCAATGAGGAGGAATCTATCTGCCTGACCTCAGCTAACACCCCCAGACATGCTGATAAACACTGAATATTTATCATACACTCGCTCGCTCTCTCTCTCTCTCTCTCTCACACACACACACACACACAGCAAAGAAAATCCAAGTGCACGTGTGCAGCCAGCCTTACACGCTATTTGTCTCACACACACAGCGTCAAAACATTGTTATCCGTGCACACGCTTGCTGTTGCCCCCATACAGAGACGTGTTCACACATACACTCACTCACACACACACACACACACACACACACACACACACACCAGAGAAATTTAATATTGAGCAAAACATGACGCAAGTGTGTTGAAATCCTGAGAAGTGCAACTAAAGATGGACATTAGCTTGTTTTGTGTGTGTGTTGTGAAACTTTCAAGAACAATGTGTTTCCAGACGTCTGCTGTTGTACACTGATGAAACTATTACACGACTGCAGCGCCGCGCCGGCTCGTTAAGGTGGATAAAAGCCGTAACGAACCGGGAACGCAGCGCCGCACAACAGCAGAGAGGACCGGACTGAGCAACAGCAACTCAGAGCAGCGCCAGAAAATTAATCCACCGTTATTAAGCTGAAATGATAGCTGATGACTCACGGCTCGAACCTCTTGACCAATCAGCTCCAAGTCCTCCAACCCAACACGCTCACATGTAATTCAACACATGGCAGCACAGAGCCAGACGCTGATTGCCTGGACGCTGTGCTTGTACAAGTGAAATCCTATATTCCTCTGCAACAAGTCAACAGACATGCGTCACGTGTTTTCTACATCTTTTAGTTTTGGTCTTCAAAAGGCTGCGTTTGCTTTTCATACAGCGATGCATAAAACGACAACGTGCAGGTAAAATGACAATGCGTAGATAAACGACAACACAAGAGGCGCCTTAACGGTGACAATCGAGGACCATCTCCTGAACCGACTGCTAAAACGCCTCCCACTGCCGTTCTCAGGCCTCAGAAACATGGCGACCTGCAGCTCAGACTGTCTGATGCCTCCTCTGCTGGTGTCTGCTCACACTTGACTGTCCACGTGGACGTGATGCTGCTGTTTGGGTTCACTCTCACTGGTGCTGCTGTTTGATGCAACAGAGCTGCTGTTAGCAAAAAAAGCTCTAAAAATGACACGTAACATGTGGCTGGTTTGACATAAAGGAGCATTTAGCTGCTGAAGAGGCAAATATTTACCTCAGAAGAGGGCAGATTAATGAACAGTCATCATAATCAAAAACATCTAAATGAGTGATAAAATTCATTTTTCTGCGTCTGCCATTACCAGAAAAGTCTCTAAAGTGTCTAAAATGAAAAGAATTGGTGCACAAACTGAGTTTTGCTGGTTTAAATTCAAATTGCACCAAACAATAAGTCCCACTTGGTGTATTTCTTTCAGTATTCAGTATTTATAAACTGGAAAACGTGCACGATGTTTAAATCTGACGCTGTCCTCGTGGTGGGGCAGCTGAGGGCAGACGTATGCCAGCAGAGCCAAGACACCACAACAGACATCAAACTGAGTATCATGAAGCTTGAGGAAGAGGTGGTGATGAAACCCTCTGGTGCAGGTCCACACCACCTCCATGAAGTTAGCCAGACAGGCGGCTGGATCTCATCTGCAGCGTTTCACAGACACAAAACACACATAATGCTAAACTCTGCTGTTTAAGATCAGCTTCACATGCAGCAGCCTCTATATGTCTGTCTCTGGCTCAGTGTTACAGAAATGATTATTGGCCAAGATAGCCGTCATTACGCTCCATTATGTTCACATTTTCTAAAAAGACTGAAGTCTGAAAGTGCATGTGTTGTTGAGGAGACGGCGCCGTGGGTCAGGCTGCGAGCGGGCCAACCGAACCAGCTCCTATTAAACTGGAATGGCCTGTAAAAGACAAACAAGTCCAATCACACCTGTTCTGTGCAGGGATACAACCCCCAAAGAAAACACCACATTTCAGCCGCTGTTGGTGTATATATATATATATATATACATACTAGGGATGGACTGATACCTCTTTTTGATTTCCGATACCGATACTTCAACTTTGAGTATCTGCCGATACCGATACCATCTCTCCTCCTAAACTTCTTTGGAAATACCTTATTTGCATGGATACATTTGTTCAAGATGCTTTATCAAAAGCCTCATACTATTAAAGCACAGACTTTGCTTTTCTAAGAAACAACAGCCAAAAGCATGTCTCACAGTGAAACTGTAGCTGCTTTATCTGAGCTGCAGTCAGACTACAGTGTGCACTCAGAGCCATTCACATATTTAGAACAGATCACAATGACACAGCGACATTAAGCTGCAATTTAAAGGTGCAATTACCAAAACTTGCTATTAAATAATAGTACCGCTAATAGCCGCTCTCGGCTCTGCGCATGAGCAGTAGTAAATGAGGCCGGAAACGTAGTGACGTGCTGCGGGATGGGATCCAATAGGAAGGTTGTGTGTGCAGAGCCGGAGAGCCCCGTACAGGCTGCTGGTAGAGGGCTGCACGGAGAGGCTGGACTCTCTGCTACGGCCGGAGAAGTGCACGGCTTCTAGTTCAGGGTGCGCCACGTAGTTTTAAAGGGTGATTTCACTCAAAATGTACTTCCAATTTAAAAATATATTTAAGAAGAGTATTTTAAGCCCTTACTGCTCCCACGGCCCGCCGGCGGGACCACGTGACCACTTTCCAAACACATTACAGCCAGATGTGCGCATGCTCCACAATCACGTTTCCCGACAACATACACATCAAAGGAAAGCTCAGAGTCTCCTCTTTCCGATGATATAAACCTTTTTGACCTGCAGCACCACAGCGTTGACACAAAGAGCTTTTTGTACAGAAAAGCAACATGTTAAAATCGGAGTTTTCTTACTTTTGAAGGCTCTCTGCAGCTCAAACATCGATCATTCCTCACCAGCTTGGTCTCATTCTGTCCGGACACAACCAGTCAACATCATCCCGTACAAATAATCCGTAAAACGTATTAGATCCTCAAAGGCACAAACTCTGCAGTAATGTCTTCCCAGCTTGAGATCAGCTCCGGCTGTTTTATTCATTTCTTCTGGTAAAATCAGCCTGAATCTATTTCAGATCGCGCTGAAAGCGCTACAGGCAGCTAGACGGACGGCTCAGCTTTTGATTGACACCTAGTTTGGCCAATAGGAGGGCTTTGGGGGTGAGTGACAGCCTGAAGGGCCAATGGAGTGTCTCAGACAGTCAACCCGGTCCGCACAAGTCCCACCCTTGTAGATTCGACCAGTCGGGTTGCAGACACTCTCTGACGCTGTACACTTGTAGCCAATGAGCAGACGAACACGTGATGTGTCTGAAGGCAGGATTGGCAGGATCCTGTGCTCTGGTGGCAGGACTTCTCCATCGCTGGGTTCAAAGAACAGCGTCCCGGGTCAGCTGTCATGTTCTAACCAACAGCGCCACCTCTCAGCGGGGCCTGGTGGTGATTCTTTGGTGTTTGGTTGGAGGTGCCACACAGGAGCAGAACCTCCATGTCTGTGGGTTCTTGAATAAAATGAATCCATTGTTCTCCAGTGCTCAGTGGAGGAGCTAAGCCTTAATTAGCTCCACCTAATAGAGCTCCTTCTACAATGTGGAACCATTAATTACGATCATGATAAAATAAACATCTCTGAACATCTTTCCTCGCGCCCGCAGTCATTTTGTCAGATTACGTTTTTTGTGCACATCTCGGCGATATGCTTCCACTCCAACAGGAACCCTCAATGAGCCCATTTTTAGATGCAGATTTCATGTATTTTTACACATTTCCACAATGCCTTCATTAAGGTGATTATGTTCAATGAGATAGCGAGCCCGAGGCGCCGTTTGGCATCTGCTGAGAATTAAAACCTTACAGAGAGCGGCTGAATCGGTTCTTGTGCTCAGACATTCATTCTGCTCTCTTATCTGCCGCTCGGATTAGTGCATCAACTCATGACCTGTAATTCACATTATTGAATTTCAAACTCCAGATTTCTTCACAATAGTCCCTGGGACGCTGCTCAGCACACTCGCTGAATGTGAATTATCCATTTAATTTTCGTGCGAGCCTTTTAGGGTGACATTTGGAGACGAAGGGCAAGATTAGCATTCAGCTGAATTCCAGCTTTCATGTATCAGGCGCAGGAGGAAGAAGGTCGGCTCATCGTGGCCAACATTGTTTAGAATTTATTAGTTCTTATCGTGACATGACAGCGTTGCGAGGAACAACTTAGGCGACGTGGCGCTGCCGGGAGGTGACTGGCATTTTGAAAACCCCGTCATCAGTGTTTATCAGCGGGGAGCAGGCCCCGGCGCTAATCCCTGGACCTGACCTGACAACTTTATTTGATTATTTTCCAGTTATTATTTGGAACTGTCCTGGTATGTGGCGGTTGCCATGACAATGGGGTAGAAGAGTTCTGAAGAAACGGGCAAAATCACATGAATGGCAGTAAAATCAGACACAGACAACTCAAGCAAATTACTGGCTGTCGAGAGGAACGCCTCCAGGAGCTGGATGTTTAGCAGGAAACATGCTCTCCTCTTCTTTTCTCTTCTCTTGGTGCCTCTTGGTGAACACTAACTGAGTATTGGTTTGACATAAATGACCATCCAGCTCTCGAGCGGTGATTTCTTTAGCATGAACCTGATTGATCCCGTCGTGGACATGCTGCTGGTGAACTGACTCATTTTATTGTGTTTTTCTTGTCAGAGTGATTGGATTCTGTAACCTGGTTGCCAGCGTGGCCAGGTTCATCTCTACACGTTTCTGTTGGTGTGTCAGTCCACCAGGATGAGTCAGAAACACTCTGCGAGTTGGACTTCAGGTCTGTCAGACCCACATTGGCAAAAAGAAGAAGAAAAATAAAAAACAAACTCATTGCAGCTTCAAAGGTTTAAAGTCAAACAAACTTTTATCAGTTCAGCAGAAAAACTAAACTGTGCTTCTGAACTCTGGCGGCTCCTTGTTGGTCTGTGTGGACAGTCCCTCCATCCATCCATCCATCCATCCATCTGTCCCTCCGTCCCTCCGTCCATCTGTCCATCTGTCCATCTGTCCATCTGTCTCATCCTCCTGAAAGCTTCAGCTCTTAAACACCTTCAGGAATATTCTCTGAATCTATGTCAAATGTCAGAAGGTCGCTGTTATCTCACAAAACACATCCAAGGCCAGAACTCCAGAACCGCCACATTAACCGTGACAACACTGAGTCACATGGAGCAGAAATTCTGTTTCTGTTTTCTCCTGTGTTGTGTTTTTTTTGCCAGTCCACAGCTCGTCTCTGTTAAGGTCTGAAGCTACACATCCAACAAACATGTTGCAGTGAAACAGAAACGTACAGTTTTATTTATACCGATAGAACGTCCAACATGAGAGCTTCACCAGCCTCTGGTTTTGGTACCACTGCCCCGATGCATCAGCTCAGAGTTCCTTTAAACAACTACCAGCATAAATGTTCTGCATGAAACACCACCGTACGATAACTTGTAGTATTCAGTGGAGAGGCTTATCGTTCCTCTTCCCTCTCCATGAAGGATGGAATCCATGCTGCTGCCTTCCAGTGAGCGACACCGTCAGCGTTTTCACTGAACACCTACATGGACGACAACACCTCAGGTACTCGCAGTACTTCAGTGGCTGCCAATCGACGCCTCCCAAAGGTTTCCAGCAGCTCAATTAGGAAAGCAACTGACTCATTCAAGCACCTAAGTACTAATACCCTCAAAAGAGAGGAGAATATCCTGAGAATAATCAATAATACCTATCAGAGGATGCTCTTCCTGCAGACATCAAGGTCAATATTTCACAGCAAATCACGGGGTATTTTCATAGATCAATGAGAAAAAATCCCTCCTCACCGAAGCCCTCGCTGTCGATTCCAGTCTGGCAGCTTGAGGTCGCGTTGCGCTGCAGAGCAGGTCACTCGCTAAAAGATTGATCCATTCATGCCGATTTCATGACAACTGTTTTGAGATCAGGGGCCGTACCCACAACACGCTAAAAATAGCTCAGAAAAATAAGGGACAGCAGGAGGACACCTTGGTTTCTGGCCTGGGAGGGAATCACAAAGCATTTCAGAACTAAAAATACCTCCTACGTCTGTGTCGGAGTCCAGACTGCACTCACTACGACCTGCTGTTCATACAAGCAGACCAGAAAACTACAGCAGCGACTGATGTTTTCATCTGATGGACTTTCCGTGGTCGCCGTCCGCTCACATCGTCATGTATGCAACATGCTAAAGCTGAGCTAAGATCCCGGCACAGCTACATGTGACAGTGACGAAACCAAGCCGATGCCTCAGCAGCCTTTATAATCCTGCTCTATCGGACCGTACGACAAAGCATCTTGGATTGTTTTTGTTTTTCATGATGTTCATGAATCCTTTCCCCAAAATATCACAACGTATGTAGAACTCTGTGGCCACATAAACTCTGATCAGAAGGAATCCTGATCATCACAAAACAGTTAAAGCTCCACATACGGTTCACTGCACGTCATGAAGGAATAGTTTAGCTCATCATGGAATATGCAGGCTCACATTAATACATACTGGTTATAGTGTGCATTGGATTTAAGGGTTTATATGAATTATGCAGTAAAAAACAAACAAAACCAAACATATGCAACAACATCAACAAATTCTAGATTTTAAAAAAAGTCATAGTTTTCCCTTTTCTTTTCTTTTGCTGTATCTCTGTTCAGATAACTGATTTATTTTCTCAGTGGGCAGTGTTGTGATGGTGTTGTTTTATCTCTCATTTACTCTTTTTTTGGATCCCTATTAGATGTTGCCATGGAAACAATTAGCTTACCTAAGTCCCACATTAAAGGAGTAATAGACTTGACAGCGGTTTAATGATAATAATAATAAAAATAATAATAATTTAACAGTGACGGAAACAAACAAACAAAAAAAACACTATTTTTTTTCATGATTTATTTTCAGCGGTTCAGGAGGCTAACCACATCTCAGATGGGAGATTCCACCCAGAGCATTTTGGATCTAATCCTAGCTGTAGGCTAACACATGTAGCTGGGAGTCCATGCCCTCTCCATCATGAAGTCTCCAACTGCTGCCTGTTTCCGTGCAGTCTCAGGGGGTGTGTAATACTTTTTCTTCTTTTTTTTTTCTGCACACAGAACATGTTTTTTTTTTGCATTTTAAAAGATGTGTGGGCTCTAATTGCTGTGGTGGCAGTGATGATGTGCTACTAAAGGTTTTATTTTTGCTGGGCTTGAGGGAGCTCCTGGTTGACTACAGAACAGAAACCTCTGGAAACATCAGGGAAATGGTGCCGACCTCGAGGATGCCCAGTTTGAGTTGGTCTCCTTAAATGCAAACCACACTTCTTTCAGCTCTCCTCCCGTTATGCATCCTCGCGGCCTCACTCGTTCCCCCTGAACCACTGGAAGCAGGTCAGATGGTAAAAGAAGCGGGCCACCAGGAGTCCAATAAACATGCAAGACCGATGGGCACATCTCCCTCCAGCAATAAATCAAGAAGCTCATGCCGATCACGCATGACTTATCTCCAGTTTAACCAAATGATTGTGACTGTGTTTTCACAGGGCCAATGCAACCAATATTTAACCTGCTTTACAGCCCAAATATAACACATGGGTGGCTGCCTGGTATTCAGAAATGTGTCTGTGGAGACTATCTGACCTACTTGCTCTAAATGGACCCTGACGCCGGCAACTTTCACTTGATGCCTTCCATCAGTCCTTGGATCAGCGCTGAGCGGTGGAGGTGTCTGTCTGTCAGGTGGGCCTATGATAATTTGTTGATGTTCACCGGAGAGAGCATTTGAAATCCGTCAATCCACTTAGTCCGGGCCTGGAGGCAGAGCTGTGTGTCTGCGATCAAAGCACCAACATCCTCACCTTGGCGTGCAGCTGCTCTATTTTTTCCTGTCACTCAGTTCTGTCTGACAGGATCCGGGCCGGCTCTCTACAGTAACTGTAAACTGCCACTCACCAAACCGTCACCTGGAGCACATCGACGCTGATGAATCCTCGCTCCTGTTGTCACTGACTCACTCCCGTCCTGGATACTGGAGCGGTGCTGAAAGAGTTAAAGTAAACAAAGCAGTCTTTGTCCTGATCTAGTCCTACTGAAGGTCCAGTGGTGGTGTGATGGTATCACATCTGAACTATCTTCAGCGACAAGAAGAAGGAGGAGCTCAGCAACAGATGGTATGAGAGGTCTGGCCTTCAGACAGCCCTGATCTAAATGCCATCAAGTGAATCTGGGATTAAATGACGAGACAGAAGTGAGAAAGTCTAACGACCCAGAAGAACCACAGTCAGATCCTGAAGGTACCTTGAAACTGTACCTATTAGAATCAGTCATGCTTTA
>NW_007578262.1:185384-200411 GCF_000690725.1 Stegastes partitus
AACAGAAACCGATCAGGAACCAGACAGTCCTGTGATGAAGAGACGTCCAGACTACTGAGAGGGAAAACACACATGAAAGTGTTTAAGATGCAGCTTAATGTAAATACACGCTGATTCTAAACATGCTAGAAGGTTTACAGACACGGCAGTAAAGTCATGGGATGGCTGTTTCTGTTCACTTAAACATTCTAATTAAACACCTGTCCATGGATGAGTGTGACAGGAAGTGGTTGGGATTCCATCTAAACCTGGTTCAACATGGAACAGCCGAACGTCAGCAGCTCACGTATGAGACAAAAAGCTTTGGGCCACTGAAAGAACAGCAGAGCTCATCAGCTGACCCCGGCCTGCTCACCTCTCAGCGGCTAACACCTCTAGCATCGGCCAGGTGCAACAGCCCAACCCTACCTGCTGACTGTCTGCTACCACTTCCTAGGGATGGTTCTGGACTGGCACAGATGGATCAGCCTGTTTTCATTGTCATAAATAACGAGTACCGAGTATGAAACAGGCTCAAGGCTGATGATTTCTTTAATGAACAGTGTTTAGCAACGTCCCCGGTGTGAAACACAGTCCTCACCATATTAGTCCAATCAGAACCGCTGTTATTGTCTCATCCAGGCCTTAGTGTAGATTGACAGAAAGAATACAGGCAGGGTTAGGGTTAGGGTTGACCCAAACCAAACCCTAACCCTCCAGTTTATGGTCCTTTAACGGTGATTCACAGCCGTTATTCACTGTCATTGTGCTTTACTGTTCCACAGACTGGCTGTAGCCGTTGTCTCTGTCAGTGGTGTCAAGCTGTGCCTCTAATGAGACGGACTTTGTTCTGGTCTTGCCTTTCCGGTACCTTCATGTTGACTCTCCTTCACGTCGTGTCCAGATCGCCTCTCTGTCTCCCTGTTCGTGACTCTCCAGGACTTTCCAGGACTGTGCGTCTGTCTCTACTTGTTGCTTAAGCTGTTGGTTTATGTTTCGTTCTGGCGCTGACAAAGATGCACTTTATGGCTCTGGAGATGCACGTCCATCCACCATGGCCGTCCTTCTTAATGCCGTCTCCTTCTCGACCCGGCGCTGCACATAAATATGAAGCCGGTCTATGGACTGCCAACCTTTCTTTCTTGCATGATCCTACTACCAGTGATTTACTGATGAAAGCATCTGCAACCAGAGAAATCACGGTGTGGAGTATTTGATTAAAATTCAGCGTTCCTGCGTCCCGTTGGCGTGTGCTTGTCTATTCCTGTTACGGAGCACATGCAACATCTCTGTTCTGTGTCCATCTGAGTGCGATCTATCTGGGACTCCATGTGTCTGAAAAACAAGCGTGTTCGACTCTCGTGTCCTAAATTTAGTGCAGATTTAGAACAAAATGACTCAAGATTTGTGTGTGCATGAGACCAAAATGAGTGTCGTGCTGCCATAAGTGGATGAATCCCTGAGGTCTGTGGGCAGCACATGGGTATATGATACCAGACACAGCGAGACAAACTGCACTGATGGCTGCAGTCATTAATATTGTGCCAACATCATAGCTGGCAACTCAGTCCTTAGTTCTACAGCACCAGATAAAGTACAGAGAACGAGAACACTGGAAGCTAAATAATCAACATCTTATATAATTATCATCTATTGTTATTCTAAAGACTGTCATCAGGAGCAGAGAGGCGCATCTCCTTCTGTTTAACACAGTAGTGAAGCAGTTCTATTAATCAGATGGAGCATTTCATGGAGCACTGAGCACCACGTTGGGTCTACATTTCTCTGATATAGTTGCTACACAAGAGCATTGAATTGGGTTTCAGTCATTCCAGGTCTGGATAAGTACGGAAAAATTAAAAGAGAGCATCGGAAAATAATTATGTTTCCAGACTACGACACTGAAACTAAGGCAGAAGTGTGACGTCCACGCACATCGCGTCACCGCAGCATCACCGCAGCATCGCCGGCGTGATGTGAAGCAGGACACACTGACCCAAACACCAGACGCCAATGTTTTTGTTGCTTGATACGAAAAGAAAACTCACACGGTTCTCATTTTCCATGACCGATCCACAAGAGGAGCTAACGTCAGGGTTCCTGGATACACTTTGTTTTCTTCTAACTTTATTCATAAGACACAGAGCTTACATGGAAGCTCCACATGTGCTCACCGTGATGAGTGAGGAACCGGACAGAAGAAGGAAGAATCCAGACCTCCAGCGGAGCATCGGTTGAAACATTTCAGGAGCTGTGTTGGGAGCGCTGCTGCCACTACAGCACCACTAATGTATGTGAGCGTCTACATGAGGAACCAAACCTCTGTATGACACACACACAGCCAGAACCAGAACCAGAACTACTTCACTGATCCCAGAGAGGAAGCAGCTTATAGATGCTTCTGCCGGAGCAGCACCAGGAGAACTGCTCTTTTCAGGTGTCCTTTAAATCCGTCCATGTATTTTTTGTGGTGTTTTTTTATTTTTATGTAGATGACAGGTTTTTATTCGTGTTATTATCGCACAGCCCTCGTCTCTGGATCACACACTTCCTCTGCCCAAACCGTATTATTATAAAATCAGCTAGAAGCAATCAGATCAGTTCTAAAGATAATGTAATGATGTCTTTGAATTGCATGAATACGTAGCATTGACGATGACCAATCATTAACCTCGTCTGAACAGTTTATTTATGCGCTGATGCAGTCATCAGAAAACTAAATATGTCTACGTGACAGAACCTTTGTGGCCGTTTCCATGGAGACAGTAAATAAACTAGGCTCTATAGACACTAAAAAATATTCATTTGACTTTTTTTTAAATTAAATAAAGAGACTAAAACTGTAGCGGGACCAATAACATGATGCCATGTCTTCACTCATGATGCTGAGGGAGGATCGTGAACAAAACGCTGAGCATCGAACTTGTGTGGGTTTGGTGTTAATTGATCTGAGCTACGTTATCTGAAGCTGCCGTCATCTCGCAGCTGTTTGGCAGCTTAACAACAAACAGTCAGCTCCTGACATACGTGTTCACCTTGAACTTTAAAAGCTTGGCCTGTAATGGATGGATGGATGGATTTAATGTGCTGATTTACACTAATGAGCCCAAACCCTGTCATCCTACATGAACACGGGAGTTTGTTCTGACCGGTTGGACTTGAGGCTCGGTTGGAAACATGCTGGGAAACGTAGCGTCATCAAACTATATGTGAACCAATGAAAGTGACCGACAGGTGAAACTAAACCAGGAAGATGATCAGAGACACAGGAGCTCTGGGACACATTCATTAACAGGAGTTCTGAGGAGGCGCAATAAGTGGAACCACCTGGATCTGTGTGTGTGTGTGTGTGTGTGTGTGTGTGTGTGTGTGTGTGTGTGTGTAGTACCTCTGATCAAACACACACTGGTTGTGTACTTTGCTTCGTAGAAAGTCGGGTTGTGTTCTGCTTCTGATCCTGAGATGCTGAGTTCAGTGTCAACAGGTCGGGACACTTGTCTTCTGTTAACTTGCTGGAAAACTGCACAATCTTTGTGAAAAGAAGAAAAATGGGGAAATTACTGAAGCCCTAAACAGGGTACATGTAATAAAGGGCGCTTACTCAACTTTAATTTGGACACAAGCGCATAAAGAGGTGCTGCTGTACGACATGATGTGATGAGAAAACATAGATTTGCCAGTTGGTTGGTCTTCTGTCCTGTCCAACATTGCATGTGCATTTGAAAGTCTGTTTTCTGGCAGCATTTCTGCTCATTATTACAACATTACACTCATCAAATTCATGACTGAGATCTGGGAATATGACAGCATCAGTACAGCAAAGTCCAGCGTGATTAGAAGCATGAGCGGGCAGATGATCAACAGGCTGTCAGCAGTTTAGCCACATTATTTAAATTAAGCAGCACAGACTCTGTGGAGAACGATGGTATCAAGTCAGCTGGTCGAGGAACTGTGATCGATGTTTACTACAGAAAGTTTGGTCAAAGTTAGTTTAACCTTTGGGTTTGTTCAAAACCTCGGTCATGATGTGACTGAGTGTGTTTCTGCCCCTTTAGACTGAGCTTTAGCAACGTCTGCATGTTCCAAGATCTCAAGCACAAACTTTTTAAGGCACATTATTTTTATCAAAATAGAAAAATGAGACAGTGGCTGTAAGAATGTTCCTTTAACTGGTCTAAAAGTGGAGAACAGAAAACCCTGTTGAGATGCTGAGCGCTGTGCCTCAGGCCTGCGCAGGCCAACACCAGGCGCTACGTGACCGGCGCCGGTAATCACAGAACAGACGTCCATCTTGGGTATTATTGTGGTAATAAATGACTTCCGGTGGCCGTTCACCTCCGTTTAAGGTTCTCAAGAGCAGCAGTTTGGGTCCTGGAAGTTCCTGAACATTAGGTGGTAAATGTTTCAGGAGCTGATCAATTATCCATCGGTACGCGTGCAGCCTGAACGCTGTATTTGTTACCCAGAATAACGACACATCTGCAGCGCCGCAGCCTGAGCAATCCATCCGAGCAGCTCCCAAAAGACCATCGATCATCTTCTCAATCCACACTGGAAGCTTTAAACATTTGAGACTACATATGGCTTTTTGAAAATGTACTTCTTCACTCGCTGTTTCTGCACACACACACACACACACACACACGCACACGTATATATATTTCAGTGGGAACACTTCATCTGTGGTGTTTTCCGTTGTTGTTCCTTAAGGTGTAATGGCTGTAATGCAATTCTATCAGTCCTGCAACAGAAGGTCAGCTTTAAAAGGTTTCCATTACTGAAAAGGTCGGCGCTTCCAGGTGTGAAGCACCACCACAGCACAGACGGAAAAGTCAGAAACAGCCAAAAAACATTTAATTGGATGAATTGTCTCTAATTATATTAGATATATTTATTTTTAGTGATGTGGATCTGTGCCCACTGGGGTGCTGTTGACAAACACAGGCTGCACATACACGGTGTTTAGTGTGTGTAGGTGTGTGTGTGTGTGTGTGTGTGTGTGTGTGTGTGTGTGTGTGCCTTCTAACCATGCACACATGTAAACTCCCGTCCCTGCTGTATTACCTGCTGTTTCACTGTGCAAACAGTGGCGTATGGCTAAATGTGTGTGTGCGCACATGGCATGCGTAAAAGCTGCTCCCTCCACTACCCTGAGCGGTGGCTAGGGGGTGCACTGTGGACACGGTGTGCGCATGGTAGAGAGACAGAGAGGGAGAAAAGGGGGGAGAGAGAGAGAGAGAGAGAGAGTCGGTAATGTATTCGTGCCTGTGGCTGGGCTGGTCACATGGGGAGAGCAGCCTGTTTAAAACAGCCTCGGCTCGCTCAGTCAGAGCAGTGCGAGACACAGAGACAGACGCACGCGTTTCTCTCTCTCTCCCTCTATCTTCACACGCACACACACACACACACGCACACACACACATGCTCATGCACGCAGACGGCAACTTTCCTCTATCGGACTGACATTACGCACACACGCGCCGGGATTGACACACTCCCCCCGCGACAGTGGAGAAGAGGATAACGAGTGACAGAGCAGGACCAAAAACCAAATACAGAGGCAGAGATTCCCAGTGAGTACCCGATTTTCATACGTTGCTTTTTAATTTTATTTTCATTTTTGTGGACTTCTGCTGCTGCTGCTGAGCTGTCTGACCAGGACCTGACAGGGACTGAGGAGGGACAGAGAGTTGGATGGAAGGCACAGAAATGAAAAGGATAGCCAGAAAAAATAAAGAGAGAAACAAAAGGAGAGGTGACAGAGAAACAGAGCGGAGATGTGGAGCTGGTGCGACATCGGAATACCTCTCCATCAGTGAGCCTCTGTCTCTGGGATCTAATGCTGTTAATTAGCAGCGTGCGCTTGGAATGAGAGGAATGCCATTGCGCGGAGCTGGAGTGGGGTTTGTTTCGGACTCTTGTGCTTTCCTCTGTGTGTGTGTGTGTGTGTGTGTGTGTGTGTGTGTGTGTGTGTTTGCCGGCTGCATTGTGCTGGTCAGTGATGTCGAGCAGATTCCCTGAGACACACGCAGCTCTGGATGTGATTAATAGAAACCTATTGATATGCAGATGGAGTGGATGGACCCGTCATTGCACTCCGGCGGTATGAGCGATGTGCTGGAGGGGGAACGGGGACCGTCTCGCTGCCTCTCCTCCTGCCTCTCTTCTCTCTCCAACTCTCGGTGTCTCCCTCTCTCTGCCCTGCTGCTCTCTGGCTCTTCCATCCTCCCTTCCCTCCCTGGTCTCTCCTTCCTGTCTCTCTTATTTCATTAACTTTCCTCCTTGTGGCCTGAGCTCTGGATGATCTCCTCATTCTTCTCCAACTCCTTGATTTCTGCCTCCTTCTCTCTCCCCCTCCACGCTGCTACATGCTGGTGTACTTAGTGGATTCCTCCGTTGCGTAGAAAGGGAGAGGATTGCAGAGTTGTGAGGAGGGGAGGGAGGGGAGGAGGGGGAGAAGAAAGAAGAGAGGAATGAAGGAGAAAGTGGAAGGAGGGGAGGGGAGGGGGGCATTGAAAAGGCCGACACTGGCTTGGACAATTAGCCCGGGGAGTCCGTCCTGGGGTGCTATTCTGAGAGGGGCTTTGGCCCCTGGGCCCTGGGCGCTGGGTCACGGGATGCCTTGACCCTTCCAGTCGACAGCTAGGCATGGGAGCCATTATCACGGCCTGATTGATTAGCACTGAGCGGAAATCCCTTTTCTCTTCACTCCTCGGGAGAAAAAGACGGGAGGTTTTTGTCCTTTTGCTGCTGCTGCTGGTTTAGTATCTGCCTGCCTGAATGTTGAAAGCTCGGCCTCTTTCTTTACTGCTGTCCGTTATGGAGGTCTGCTCTCTGCATGTCTTCTCTCTCTGGGCTGTTTGTCTGACTTGTTCTCTCTCAGACACGCCGGTTATTTACCAGGACAGGCGGCTTCCACATATTCTGATCTGATTGTGTTTCTGCTGCTCTTCTCTGAACTGAGCACCTGTAGAAACTTTCAGCATCTGGAGGCTAGCTGGAGGTTACTGAGGAAAATAAAAAAAGAGAAACAAGTGATAAAGGAGGAGATGTGAGGGAACGGTGATGAAAGGCAGAGCGGTGGGAGCTCATAGCGCCGGACAGCTCTGGAAACTGAGCTCACTCTGTTTTTATTGTGTCTCCATCTCCATCTCATTTCTTGGTTTTTTGATCTTCCCGGTTCCATCTCTCACTAGCTCTCGCTCCTCCTGCTCTCCCTCAGCACCCCCTCCTCAGACTGGGAGTTTAGTGGGTGTTTAGCCCAGCTCACGGCTGATCAAAGCCGTGTGTGTCAGAGCGGGCTTAGCCCAGGCACTCCTAATGGAGCACCGTTTTCATGCCTAGTTGGTGGTGGAGCGGGAGGGAGTGATAGGAGGAGGAGGAGGAGGAGGAGGAGGAGGAGGAGGGTGTGCAAATAGAAAGTCTGACAGAAAGAGTTCAGGAGAGCCAAAGACAGACAGACAAAGGCTACGAATGGCACAAGTGAGCACGTTAGAGCAGAAAGCTGAAAATGATTTACAAGCAAAAGGTGAGAAAGAAAGAATAAATACAGACACTTGCTGTCCAGAATATACTCAGAGGAAGAGAGAGGAAGGAGGGACAGGAAGGCAGACAGCACCAGAACCAGTCAGCGTCTCTCCAGCCCTATTTCCCAGAGTGGAGGGACGCAGCACCAGCAGGGCACAGCGCAGCCAGCACAGGATAGCTCCACACATGGTTTGGTTTTAGGCTGGAAGCAACACCAGACGGGAAGAGGCCTGTGTGTGTGTGTGTGTGTGTGTGTGTGTGTGTGTGTGTGTCAGAGAGAGAGAGATAACGAGAGGAATAAGAGAGCGAGAGGTGCTGGTGTTGTGTGTGTTGTGTGTCCGTCTGCATACGCCGAGCAGCAGCAGCAGCTCACTGATTCTGAACAGACTGTAAAGAGCGTCTGGATTTGTTGGACACTGATTCCTGAAGGGAAAGTCTTTACTTCTCCTTATTAAGACATTTTTCAGTCGAGGAAAAGAGTTTTAGTTTTAACCTTGAGGAATAAAAAAGTCAGAGAACGGTAATTAGACCTTATGAAGGGCTCTGACGGAGACGGTGGCTGTCATGAAGCAGGAGATGGAGCGTGATGGAGACGTGATGTCAGGCCTGGTTCACTGTGTTTCTGTTGAGTGTCAGCTAAAACTGTGCTTTACATACTTCTGAACTTCTTCTCTTCTCTCCCCTGTCATTTTCCTTTTCTTTTCTTTTACTTCCCTTCTCTCCATTCCTTCCCCTGAGTTCTCTGTCACCTTCTCCTTCTCTCATCAAACTCCTGAGTTTCCTCTCCTTTCTGTCGCTGACTCCCCTCCATCTCTCCTTTTCTTTTACTCTTATTCTCTCAGGTCCACTCTGTCTTACTTCCTCTACGCTCTCCTCCTCCCCTCCTCCTCCCCCGTACCTCTCCTCTCCCATCCCCACTTTGCAATGCTGATGTTTATGCTTCACACAGAAGAAAGGTAAGGTAAAACTAGGATAATATTTCCCCTAACATACTTACTGCCTGGGTAAACATCCTCCGACAGATGTCCAAGCACAGGTCTGATCAGAGCAGGGCCGGGGGGAGGTGGGGGAGGTGGGGAAGGGGGCAGATCTCGGTGCTGTAACGTACACAAAGCCTACAAATTGGAAGCTGGTGTGGAGAGAGAGGTGGGGCGGCAACAGTCAGACACTCAGGGGCTTTCACATTCAGGTGAAGCTAGCAGGCTTTCTGCTTTTAGCTGATCGTGGCATGAACAGCGGTGGATCTTACGTCTGCTGTCTGCAGGCAGGTGTCTGTTGTTAGCAGGAGGAACCAACGCCATCCATCTGCTGCCCGCGACGCTGCAGCCTCCAGTCAGACGCTGTGCATGCGTGTTGGTGAAGGTCATGGGTAGGGTCAGGGCTTCCACGCATGCATGTGTGGCTCACATGCTCCACAAGTTATGCCCTGACATGTTCAGTCCGTGTGCTGCAGCCCACGCAGACGCCGGCCTGTGATCACACGTGTTGCATATGATTATCTTCTGATTGTGTGACGTCAGGACATCAGCCTCACAGGTGAACCCTGAGTCGAGCATTTATAGGGAATAACTTCATAACTTGTGTGTCAGACGCATATTTAATCAACATTTTTAGCGTTTTTTCTGCTGCTCATCTCATTTTTCAGGTTCAAAATTAATTAAGCTAAAACTGCTATCAGCCTTCCCAACCAACAAAAGATTCCACATCTCATCTGAATCTTTCAGTTTTTGATATTCAGAACTTTACAAGTGAGAAAAGCTAAAAAAAAAACATGAAGGATTCAGATGTGCTAAGTGGATTCCGGTTTGACAAAACGCTGCCGATGTCACAGTGAAAGAGAGGAAAAGTGAGAGGAGGTGGAGCAGCGAGGATGGAAAGAGGAGATGTTTCAGCATTCGTGTGTGCATGCGCGCCGCGTCGACGTTTTTCCGTGCCTCTGTGAAACAAATGCAGGCGAGGCTTTGTGTGCAGCGAGCCTCCAAACAGCAGCGAAGACATTAAACAGCCAGCGCTCCTCTCTGGCAATGCACAGCTCCCACGCTTTCCTCCGTCTCGCCCGCTCTCTCTTTAGTTAGATGTGCCACTTGCTGTGTGCTTTTATCTAACTGCACCTAAGGGTGTGAAAACATGACAAGATTTTGTTAAGATTTGGCCCCAATTAAGCTGCCTCACATGCGTTTCAGAGATCCGCTTTTTACGACTGCTTCCTCTCTGCGCCCTGAGCTGGATGATGTGGCTCGGAGGGGCCTCGGCGTGTAATTATTTTGGTGATCCAAACGGACTCCTGTGCTTTCTTTGTACATTTTTAATGCGGGGAGGACATGCAGATGTTAGGCTGCTCTCTGATGCCATAACTCACGCCATGCCCTCCAACTGCACATCAGAAATGTAAAAGTTGTAACAGGATTTTGTGTCTCATTAAAATATCTCAGCTGTCTGCGGCTTCTGTGTGCATCTGGAAACTTAAACTATTCAATATTTGTGCTCCCTTCCCTGTCTTTCCGCTCTATTCGCCCGTTTCTCTGCTTTTGAGAAGCAGCCTTTTTGTCTGCCTTGTCAACTCTTGTGCGTGCTACTGGGTCAGTGTATGTGTGTCACATTCTGCTCGGTTCTGCTGTATTTGCATCCTTAGACAGCGCTCCATTCAGCCCCGTAGCATTCCTGCAGCCCTGGCAATAGAAGAGTTTGACTCCTCTAAACTTTGTGATCAAAGCAAACGAGGGATGAAAGGAGGAAAATGGAGAAAATCGTTTATGAATATGCATCACTCACCCCTCCTGGAAACGTAGCCCCCACCCCGCTACGCACACGCACACACAATCAAACAAAGGCTGCCTCCTCCAGCAGGGGGCAAACACTAAAGTGGATTTACCCGCAACTTAGTCAGGCCACGGACACGCTGCTAACACGCCGCTGGAGCAGCGCTACCTGACAGCAGCTGCACGCTTTAATGTGCACACGCTGGAAACGTGCACGCATTGGTTTTATTTAGCTTTCTGACACATAAAGTGCCTGCATTCAGCAAATTAAAATAATGTCCTCAGACTGGTGTATGTGGAGGAAATGCATCCTGAGGACAAGCAGATTGGAGTAAATGTGCCTCCAGGCAGCGGTGCCATACATCACAGTGTGCAGCGCAGGAATACGTGATGGGACAGAACCGCTCACCGTTCTGAGGGCAGTTGTTCTGGGATGCTCAGTTTCTGGCCCAGTGTTTGTATTTCTGACGGGCACATGGACACAGCGTGGTTCTTATAAACAGTCATAGAGCTGGACCTATATTCTGCTCTGTGTTGGCTTTAAGTAAAGACCAACGGCAAAATCGTCTTTTCTTTTTTCTTTCTTTTTGCGCTATATTAAAGTTTTGTCATTGCAATAAAATAAAGTGGAGCTCTATAGACGTATGCTTGGCTGCCTGACATCCTTCTCTCCAGTCCTGGAACATCATGCTTCAGTTCCCCTCAAGCAGTTAAAATGCTGAAGAGCCCAGCTGTGTAGGAACACTTTAAACTGAGCGGTACCAAGACAAAGACAACGGGCCAGATATGGCCTCGCAGAGCAGCACAAAACAAACATGAAAACTGTCTAGAAGGCTGTAAGTTGAAGGTTTGGTGACATAAAAACACGATCCATCCTCGCTACGTAACCAGCAACACAACCTTAAACACAACCTGAAACACAACCTTAAACACAACCTCAAACACAACCTTAAACACAACACTAATGCATGCGCTTGCTTGGAAAATAGTTACCAAAAGCATGTATTAAAAATAAACTGCATTGTTGGCATTAAAGCACCGTTCCATCCGTACATGTTCAGGCGCTTTAGCCATCCCAAAGCTACCCAAAGCTAGACAGCAACAGTCCCAACAGCTGATGATGGAGACCAAAAGTAGAAACTAACCCAGACAACGTCCACAAATGTTCAAACACTCTATTTAACATATATGTTGTGCTATGAAGACACCTGGACTATCAGCATACCCCAGAGCCTCAGACAGCCGCTGCAGACTGCTAGCATAGCCTCAGGAGTCCAGGACAGCATGCAGCCTGGGATAACTTCAGTTGTTCCTTTTACCGCCAGCTTATTGAGTGAGATGCTTTATTCCTGCAGAGATGAGGCATTTATGGACTGATGGACGGTTATAGTTATCTGGAACTGGTCCGTTTGGTTTTGGGCTGAGGCCCTTATTTGTTGTAGTTCTTCAGATATCTTCTCAATCAGAAGGTATGAACAACAGTCCAATGGATCGGCCTCTATGCTTTAGCCAAGAGCGTCTTTGCCGTCCTTTGGGGTCTGTGCTGACCCGTGTTTAATCGTTCTGTAGAACTGCTTGTCCACACGACTTCACACTCAAAGCTTTACTGTCTGGGGTTCCCAACAAGACATCCAGTGTGAAGCAGTCGGATGAACAGAGAAACAGCCAAACATGGACTCTATCATCTGTTAGAAATAAATAATAATAATAATATAAAGAGCTGTTTTATGATTTATTCCAAAATAAAACAACATTCATCACAGTCTGTGTAAATCTGGGTCCAGATGTCACATAACACGGGCAGCAGAAAGGTAGGAGAGGAAATGTGAGGCTCCACGCTGCAGAATTAGTCCTTTAAGTCTCTACGGTGTGTAATGTCGCCACTTGTCTGCATCCTAACACAAGGAGGCGTGAAGCAGAGAGTTGAAAGAAAAGCCGGTAACAGAAGAAGTGAGACGAGGAGAGGTCAGCAGCAAACTGTGGTCACTTCTGGAGGGAAAGAGGAGGTCAAGAGCAGCGACAAGGAGCTGAATTTAACTCAAAGGAAGAATGCTCTCACCTGAGGCAGAATCGGAGGGAATGCGAGAGACGCTGCAGAGCGGAGGTGAGCCGAGGCGAAGCTAACAGCAGATGTGTCTTCTAGAGGGAGGGATTAAAGGACTGGAAAGACAACTTAAGAGGTGAGGAGGAGGCTAACAACAAAGTGATTGTGGTCAGACGAGAGGAGCAAGAAAAGTATAAGAACACCGGAGATTCAATTATGGAGAGAAGACGGGTTTACTGAAGGACACCATCAGGCGTGAGTGGGACTAGAAGGACGGCGGCGGCGGCAGGAGAGGGGTGGACATGAGAGGGAGTGGAAGGACCCGGCAGACAGCAAGCGTGATTATGGTCCAACGTGGGGAGGAAGGACTACAGCAGGGCGGGGGGGTGGAGGTGAGGCCAGGAAATGAGAGGTGAGGAAAGACCATCAACCAGCACCGAATGTAAACGTAGAGACGACCGGAAGAAAGGCCGGTGGGCACAGGAGGGCGACGGCATCACGGCCGCTCGCATGATTGAGGTCAGAGGAAGAGGAAGTGGTGCAAAGATTAGAGAAAATGAAGCGGCGACATGCTGCAGTCAGGCGGTCGGCGGAGGTAAGACGGTCTTTGCATAGACGGCAGATAGAATTATAGGTGGGAGACGAACGCTCGGCGAGGACAGATGAGAATAAAACGAAAAGGAACCAATTTAAGCTTCCTTAAGTTTTCACGCAGCCGACGCTCACTTCAGTTGAATCAAACAAATTACAGGTTTGCAGCTGAAGACAGACGCTGTGGAAGCGATTTGCATCATTTTCTCATGAGAGGCGTGAGACGCACCGATCAGGACCATGTGGATCATGTTCACCAAAACAACTCAGAAACAGTCGTACAGTGGATCCTCTCCCTCCTGCTGGGTTTTATTTTATTTTTGTGATTCATGTACGGTGCTGCTCTGATAGCGTGGGATCCTGGACCAGGACAGTTCACCATTATGTTTTTAAACTCCTGTTAAATCATGACATCAGCGGCCTGTGTGCACAATGTTCACCAGTCTGGGACCGTGCCACTTTATTAATAATTCACTGCGTTAAAAATGCATGAATTTTCCATCAATTGGAAAGTCAGCACTGGGGCACCCACTTTGTAGCAGCATGCAGATATGTCCGTCCGTTTCAGACCTATTTATTTGTGTTGGCTGTAGAACACGTGTAGAGCGGCTCAGCGCTGTGCCGCCGCCGGCGCTGCTGCCTCTACATGAGTCTGTATTTGTGTAGGTGTGCGTCCACTCAGACGCGTGAAGCTGCTCTCTGTGCGTTCATGCTCATGTCCATCTCTTTCCACATCCGTCCATGAAGTCGCCGGCGGTGTGCACGCCAGCTCACCGGTGTGTATGTGCACCAGTGACTGAGTGAGTGAGAGCCTCTCCCAGAGCCGGGGGCTTTTAATCTATTAAAGCCTGATCCTTAAACACTAATCAATGTTCCCTTTTATATTTCCATTACAGCGCAGAAGGAAAGGGATAAATAAAGCATGACAGTGGAGCTCAGTGGCCACGTAACACTGGAAGGACCGTGACTTATAAAAGCAGCCACGAGGCCATTCGGATGCATCATGTTGATCCTCCTTCGCTCTATTGTAGCTGCATGTTTCTGCATTTTGCTCCTGTTGGATCCAGAATTACGTTTTAGTCGCTGCTACCAACGTGACTGACTAGATGCTAGATGTGCATGTATCTGTGTCAGGCCGGTCCGATATGTAATTTATATTCAATAACTGAGGACAGTTCCAGCATATTACAGCTTTATTGTCAGAGTTGGCCTTTTGTTTCTGATTGGCTGCTGCACACTGTGTTCATCCAGGACTGCTGAGGTCAGATCAATACATCAGAGTCAGACAGAGAAGCAAGCAGCTCAGCCAGATTATGTTCTCCTGCATTATATTCTGAGGTAGCAGTGAAAGCAGAGCAAAGCTGAAGTGTTTAGATAAATAATAATCCGGTTTGTAAGCTGAGATGGGAAACATGCATCAGGTTCTGTTCAGGGTTCTAACCAGGCCGCTGGTTCGGCACCACATCAGAGTTACTTTAAATTTTAAAATCTATTTTCTGGTCTCAGCAGTTAACTTGGTGAGTGCAAAATTATTCTAACCCAAAGAAAAACCAAGTTCAGTCCAAGACAACAAGCTGTAATAAACAATGTTTGTTTGTTTGTTTGTTTGTTTGAAGCTCCAAAGAAGGACTCCATCCAGGCAGGATCTGTTTTACTAGAAACAAAAAGGAAAGTCTTGTTTTTCTGGTCATGAAGTTCAGAGGATGCAGCAAAGCGCTGACCTGAGCCTCTCATGTTGGAGAGTTCCTCCTCCTCCTCCTTCTTCCTCTGAGCAGATGATGGTCTGCTCTCTCACAGCAGCCTCCCACCGTCCTGCTTTAAACATGGTGGCCGTCGCTCACGGCGCTCATGGCGTGTTCTCTTTAGGCCGTGTTAGCGGGTGATGTATGCACTGTAGCTCTCAGCTGTCAGGACAGAACGCTTTAAAGCGATTCGCCCACAATGGCTGCCACTGTTTAAGGGATGATTTACAGGAAACGACTGCAGTGCAACAGGAAGCCGGCGATGCCCGTCAGCCCTGGTTTCCACTTTAAAATCTACTAAACTGACGGTATTTGCCTCTTCTCAGAGCACACTCTATTAGCTGTGTCCGCTTATGGACACGTCCCTCAACCCCAATTCATTTAC
>NW_007578262.1:200962-211227 GCF_000690725.1 Stegastes partitus
TGCTCTTAGCCAACAGTATTTTCTCTGCAGGAGTGTACGTGTGTGTGTTTTTCCGCTCCACTGTGGTAGTTTATTAGCAATGTCTCCTTTGATAGTTAGTGTGCACGCTTGATTATGGCTGAAAGGGAGTGGGCCGGGCGCTTGGCCGGAGAGGAAGTCTGCCTAATGATATTAACAACATCCTTTATTGGGTAGCTACTGCAGGCAGAGGAAGGGGAGAGGAGCAGAGCAGGAGGGAGGGACAGCAGGAGGGAGAGAGGGGCTGGAGAGGAAAGAGGAAATGGTAAGGGAGAATCAGTTTGAGTTTCATCCAGAAGAAAAGATGAGGAACGGCTCAAAAGGTGCAGGACCAGAGAACCTGAACAGAGTCGGCCCGGCCACAGCGCTCTGATGCTGGATTCTCTCGTATCCTCGTAGCTCTGCAGACTTTGCATTTGTGTCACAACGGACCAGCGACTGTCTGGTTCCATCACGGAGGTCAGCGGCTCCCCTGGTCCAGCAGGACCAACAGACACGTTGATCATTTATTATTCAGCTAATTAACGGTAAAAGCAACAGCGATGTGTCAGGAAACAAAAGGCCTGTAGTAGATCCACACACAGTGTATGTAAAGGGAAGGACGCATCATTAAATGTTTTTAGACAAAGTCCAGCCATCAGGAGGCCACAGAGAAGTTTAACGGAGACGTCTCTCATTGAACCTGACAAGTGAATCTGAAAGAGGAGCGTCTCCGGTTTGACTGCTGTCAGGGAACACGAGGCCGACTGCAGCAATCGGAGAAAATAATGAATTGAAAGGGTCAGGCAGCTGTGGTTGCCATTTTAACCAATTACTCTATCAGCGCTGTGCAGGAGACGCTCCGCTGGCGTGTCGCCGACGCAACATGTGTGTGTTTTATTTGTGTTGTCTCAGAGTTGTTCAGTCAGCACTCCTGTCAGGTTGGAACACCGTCTCACACCCGACACACACACAAATGTCATTGTTGTTGTTGTTGTGCTGCTGCTGCTGTGTAGAACTACACAGACCACACACACTACACACACACCACACACACCACACACACACCACACACACACACCACACACACCACACACACACCACGGGCTGCAGACGAAGCAGCATCTCCCCAAGCCCGTGGTGGTGATTCCCAACACACACACCCTCATGTACACCCCAGATCCACACAAAAGGCGACGAGGCTGAATGAGGGGATTATTTACAAAACCAGTTTCTGTCCGTTTGTGCTGCTGAAAGACATCGACAGACACAACACGAGGTCCCGCCGTGTAAAGCGGTTCTGTATGATAGAGGAAGGAAAACACAGAGAAAAGCACCTTACTGCTACATGGAACTGTATTAACGGCAACAACCAGCAGATTGGAGCTATAATCAACTTCTAAGTCAGAACGTGTGAGATGTTTCTTCATGCTTTGGGCTCCAAATGTGCCGGTAGACTTTCTGAGCTGAATGTGAAACAGGCACACGGACACTAAAGTATAGAATAAAGTTCAAATCGAGCATTGGGCTGTGATGACGGCTGGCAGAGGAAGGCTAGCTTCGATGTTCTGCTTTTCAGTTCAGTGTGCAGCTCGGCCCTCGCTCGGCTAATTCGTCTCGTACAGATCTGTCTGCATGCTCTCACATCCGCTAAATCATTCCTCATCATCAGATCGTGTTAAAGCAGCTTCACAACACCAACAATAAGAACAACATCACACTCACCCCAGAACTCGGCTCGTCTGTGTTTTATGAGGAAATCAGTCCAAACATTGATGCAACGGTTCTGTTTTGGGGAGAACCACGCTACCAGATATGATCACAACGCGATGTTCTACCCCGGTCTAGCTGAACCTCCCACGCTCACGCCAACACGTGCACGCTCACATCAACACGTGCACGCTCCCATTGGCGCGCCAGCACCAGCACGCACAGATACCAGATGACAGCGTGTTGATTGTGGAGCGGCAGCGGCCCTCATCTCCTGCTAACACCCAGTGAAAGCTGTCACCTTGAGAGGCCTCCCTCAGCACCGAAAAATGTCAAGGCTGGCAATTTCCTCTGTTTACCTTGGCCACGGGCCTAAGATCCAGCTCTGCTCCCAGATGTGTGTACGTGAACGTGAGGAAGGCGTGTTTATTGGTCTGTTTGTGGGCATGTCAGTGTTTCGCTGCGTGCTGTTTCATGACTGTCTGTTCGACGTCACCTCGTGTGCTTGTGAGGGATCGACGGATGCAGGTAGATAAACTCCTGCACCGCGTCTCTGTGAGCGCGTCAGCATCTCTGCACCTGTGGCCAAGGAGACGAATCAAACAGTCAACAGTCAGGCGTGTCGAAGCCAAAATACACAAGACGCCACAAAACTTTGCGTCGTACATCGACGAGTGCGGCGGCGACACGAGGAGGCGCTTTGCGACAGACTGACACACATGGAGTGAGACTCTCCTGCAGACAGCCGGCGCTCCGCCAGAGTCAAGATAGCTTTTGTCTTTTCCAGGATCTCCCTCCAGGTCGTACGTGACCGCCTCAGTCTGTGTGAAAGAGATACAGATAGAAGGACACACAGCTCTCACCTGTCTGGCTTAGAGGCAACGTAGGAATAAACTCTTATCTGGAAGGATTTACAAAAAGCAGAATACCCTCCTGCACCCTAAATGACTCCATCATTTTCCTTTAACTACATGTTTGTATGTATATACATCTATATGTGGGGTGTTCCTGTTCACTGTCTTCTAACAGGAGGCTGCAGAGCTTTTCCATTCTCGTGTCCGGTAGCCGATCTGGTCACTTCGGAGATGCACAGCTAAAACCAACACTGTGAATGTGGAAGCAGCTCTGGCAAAAACAAAACCGGACAGAGCATGTAAACTGGCTTCCTGAAGCGCCACAGTTCTCCGGCCAACAAATTGATGTGTGGTGGATAAAAACCCGGGTCCAAACACCAGCTGAACACACCATCTGTTTCTCTGCGATTCCACTCATTAGGGATACATATCTTAATTTATTTTTATTTCCCTTGTCACTTCATGGGCATTGCTGTCGCCCTACTTCTGTTTTTTCTGCCTTTTGTCATTTCATTTTTTATTTTTCTGGGTTTTTTAGGGACTTGTCATTCTTTTCTACACAAACTGATGGCTGCGGCTCCTCAGCGAAGCGTTTTCTTATTATTAATAATACCCATTTCAGAAACAATAATTACAAATGACAACACATTACCTCCACTTTAACCTCATTTTCAGAAACATTACTACATTAAATAAATGCAGATTCATGTGCTGCAGCCTCGCAGTGATTTGTGCCACTGCTGTGTTCATGATGTTTTTCTGGAGAGGCCACATTTGAAAGCCAATGGACCCATCAGCAGCGAGCCCAGAGGCGACAGTCATGCTCGCCTTCTGCCATCCCTCCCTCCAGATGCAACCTTTACATGCTCCATCTGTGGCTCTATGATTGCTCTCCACAGCCACCTGCAGTGACAGCCACCACCACAACAAGCCTCCTCCACCCGACTTTCAGTATCATCGTCTCTTTCTGTTGATGAGATGCATCATTATGTGCATGTGACGCTGCACTTTCTGTTGTGTATTTTCATCATGTTGTCTTTGGTTGTGGCTGCAGACCGTGAACTCCCTCCCGCTGCACGGCTGCAAACTGGCAGCAGAACCTGCATTAGTGGGAAACTGCTGGAGACGCAGAGTGCATGTGTTTGACTACAAACGTAAGCGTGAACGCCGAGTTCATGTATGTGTCGGAGAATGTGTGTCCTCGCATGAGAACGCACGTGTGAGAGGAGTGGATTCGATTTCACTGCAAAGGCATGTTGAACAGTCAGTCAATTTCCTGCCACACGTTCAGTTTTCCCTCCCCATGACAAATTCCTCGATTTCCTCACAACACATTCCTGATGCATTATTGGTCATGGACATTATATGGTCCCACATACTCGGTCCCTCGGACTTTGGGAAGTATCGGATTGCTTCTGTGTTTGTGTGGGCAAGCGAGAGAAAGAAAGAAAGAAAGAAAGAAAGAGAGAAAGAAAGAGAGAAAGAAAGAAAGAAAGAAAGAAAGAAAGAAAGAAAGAAAGAAGGAAAGAAAGAGAGAGAGAAAGAAAGAAAGGAAGGAAGCGCCGTGTGCAGCGTTTGGTCCTCCAGTTGCTGAAGACGTAGTTTGTTGTTAAAGGAGTCAGAATGTTGACTTCCTTAATTCGGGTTTAATGGCTTTTTTATTGTCCGTATTTAGAAGTGGAACCACTCTGTGATAGGAAATCACGCTACAGTCTCAGTTTACTCCCTGTTTATTACATAAGTACATGTAAGAGGCACTTTGCATTGATTGGATTCTCTTTGTACTGTTAGAATAAGATAAGGACAGAAGAACATGTGACGCTGTGTAGGGATGCAGCTTATCCAGACGTGACACTCAGCGTCCCGTCTCAGGCCTTCATGAAGCAGATACACAAGACCACGTATAAAATAAATGTTCTGCAGACCCTCCTCCATAAACAACGTGCCTAAATGAGGCTTTAAACCAGAGGGGGATGCTGTGTGTGAAGAGTAAGTGGATGTTTGTAGTGGCAGTGGGGAAGTGACATGGCTTCAGGCCTCCATATTGTTGAGGAAAGTTAAGGAGGTTTAGCTCAAGTGTGAAATCCATATTGAAGCCCTTCGGTTATGCTCGATTTGACGAGTTGCGTGTGAACGTGGGAGTGTGTGTGTGTGTGTGTGTGTGCGCGCCTACCTCCCCTTACGTGTGTGTGTGTGTGGATTATAGTATAGAATACAGGGCTCTGTGCAGCACTACTTATGAGTGTATTGCAATGGTATTTCCATTTAAATCTGTGTGTGTGTGTGTGTGTGTGTGTGTGTGTGTGTCTGCTGTGATTCATGACCCTCCTCTGTTGCATAAATCCACCGACTGGTAGCACAAAAAGACAGAAAACAGTCCATATGGAAGTTATCACACGCAGCCATATTTCTCCATTACTTGAAGCAATTTGTTTTAATTGCCTACTTAGAAGTAATACGGCCTCAAACTTTGTCTTTTTTTTATTTTCATAAAAACCTAAATGAAATATGAGAATGCCCATTAACTGGCACGATTATGTTATAATAATCAGAAAATTGAGTTGTCAAGACTGGAAAGCCTCCTTAAGATGGTAGTTACACAGCACGGAGGAGTGTGTGTGTGTGTGTGTGTGTGTGTGTGTGTGTGTGTGTGTGTTCTGCTGTTACTGAGGATCTATGGTTGATTTTTTTAAGGCTGATTGTTGAGATGTAAACCCGTTCAGAGGCGGCTCATCGGTTCAGGGATTCACACTAAATGCAGGTAAACAGTGAGCTCGTCCGCCAGGTGTTCTTCTACCTGAAAACCAGTGTTTTTATATGCAAGAACAGAAAACTGTGAATAATGTGATGATGCAAATGGGTCTCCGTCTGCACCTGGCTGCACGGCGACCGCATTCACAGTGAAAAACATCCTCTCAGCCGTGATTCCTAAATTGCGCCGTGGCCTCGGCGTGCACTCCATTCTGACTGGCTGCAGGGGTGTTAATTAGTTTAACATAATCCCAATTTTTCAATGCAATGGTCTCGATACCGGAGTGTGCGAGCGCGCCGCACACGTTCTGCTGAGTCAAGAGTTCATGAATAGCTTTTGCTCCAACTTAATTTCACTGATAAATGGCTGCGAGCGAAGCTTATGGGCGACAATTTAATAGACGAAGCATGAATTCTAAATCTCTGAATGATCGCCGCATCATCCCTGCTCCGACAATAATGTCCGTCTCCATCGCCTCCGACGTGTCACGAGCCCAACAGTCTCATCTGATTCAACATCCCGGGTCACGACGCGTGACGACATCAGCCTGCCACTCTTGGATCGGCTATTTTAAGATCGTTTGAGTGTCAAGCAGAAGAATTTAAAAATATACAGAAGAATAGAAGAAATGGTCCCAGTTCTAATGGGGGAAGAAACCCTTTGAAATCAACAGTCTGTCAGCACATTCTCCTTTCTTTGGTTGACAGTATTCACATTAGACTGCTAATGTTCCCACGGCTCCAGCAATTTCCTTTTGATGTACAGTCCGTGATAACATTTAAATGTAATTTATGTACACACACATTCAGCTAACCTTAGTCTGGGAGGATTATGAATATTATTGGAATAGGAACACATTTTCTTCTGACAATGGTTCCCACTTTCTGCTGGAGGCTGTGCTTGACTTAGCTCCTCCGATCGTTTTTCATGTGCAAGAGGCTTTTAGATGGCTTTATTTTCAAAAGACAGGCAGAAGGGATTCTCACGGGGCTGTGACACCCCTATTAGCAATACGTTTCTAGCACACACTGGAACTTAGAAACACACATCGGCTGTGTAGCTCCCCCTCCGCCTGCAGCAGCGCAGACAAACTGTCTTGCATTTTACCCCGAGACTGTTTTGGAGCTCAGACTTGTTATTGCACTGTGAACTTAGAAACTGGATTTGCTGTCATGGCTTCACAAGGTGGAAAACCCAACTTGTGCCCGTTTAGTGATGAAGAAAACAGCTGAGAGTGTTTCTCATTTCAAATGCAAATGCTAGCACTTCAAGCTGGCTTTCCGCTTGCCTAAATTAACATGGATTCGGTTGTGCGCTGCCAGCATTGTGCTGCAATATGTAAAGTTGGTTTTAATGGATTTTTAAGGGCATAATGGGTGCTATTTCTTCATGTTTCCTGACTCCAAGCTAGTCCCCCATAATCCTGTTAGACAAAAACAAGACCTACATGTGAGACTCGGAGAACTGCTTCCATTATTGGAGGAGCAGAACACACCTGTGGCACACTGGAAACCGAGTGTGTTCAGGAGAAATACATTATCAGTGGGTGTGTGAGAGGCCGCATCAATCACAGCCAATCAAATCAGCTCCTCTAATTCCCTTTAAAAGCAATGCTCTCCCCGGCATGAGGCTCTGACAGCTTTATTATAGAGTCCTTCTGAGAGGAAGCGGTCTGGATGCACGGTCTGGTCCTGAAGGTGCAGAGTTGTAACGCACAAATATATAACACCCTAAATATGAACATATGGCGCTGCGTGGACGCTGCCAGACACGTCTTGTCAAGTTGAAAATAATCTGTAAGATGTTGGAGTCTGGCCTCGGTGACAGGGCCATTCAGCTGCTGTCATCTGAAACCATTATAACTCAGTTTTGACATGTATTATTCATGCATCATCTACACAAATTGAAGAATTACACCATTCCCTGTTGAGGAAAAAGCCTCTCGTGCAATTCTGAAATCCTTTTTTTTTTTTTTTCCAGACAATGTAACACATAAAATATGTGATTAAGTGAAAAACAAGGCTGTTATTCTCACGTAATGAATAGCTGACATATCAGCGATGCCACTGATGGTGAGTGAACGGTAATTAAATGAAATGAACCTCTTTCATTCCATTCAATTTCCACAAGGCAGCACATAGGAGATGTTTAATTACAACATAAATTATCTGAATTTGGTTAAAGGTCAAACATTTCTCTTGGCTTCTGTATGAATGGGACTCATTCTTACAGTGAGACACTCGCTGCTCATGCTGGAGCGATGCCCTACAGCCAGAACATTAACCCTTTAGGTCTTCGCCTGGGTTCCTCGCTGCCTTTAAACCCATGAATACAAAGAGTATTGCCATAAAATAGCGTTTGTGCTCAACTGGCGTTCCCGTGGACGGAATAAAAATCTAGAAAGGCACCGAGGTGATGGACCCTCTTTCAATAGAGTTCAAATAGCCTCTTGCAGCTGTTGGACTGTGAAGTCTTGATTATGTGTGCACTTCCTCCACTTTGGCCTTCCCACTGAAAGAGAAATAAAGCCAGCATGGGCACTGTGTTGTTTTTGGACCTGACAGAAGCAGACAGACACGATTCTCACCGCCGTGAATGGAGAGTGGAGGGAGATTACTCCGCCTTTGTCTGCTATAGATTTTAGCGATAAAATGAAAAAGGAAGAACAATTTTCCTGCTGTTTGAGCCAATTGTCCCTTCTGTTGATGTGAGTGCTGCAGACTTCAACATGTACGGCCCTTTTATGCTAATCGTTCTGTTTTTTCTGCTCCTTTTAGGCCTGAGAAACGGGCTGTCTGCTCGCAGCAGAAGCTGTTAAGTGTCTAAATTGTGAAGGCATTCGTTCTTGCCACGCTGCTTTATTATAGCTTTTTTCAGCTTTTCTGACGCAGCTTATTGGGTTTTTCACACGTCGATAGTCGTCATATGGGCCCCTGGGACTGATTATGAGCTGCCTCAAGAGCACAAGAAGGATAATTGAAGACATTATATGACTTGAAAATGTGCAAATTCAGACCTAGAATGGTGGCAATCTTGCTGTCGAATCGACAACAGTAAAAGTTGCTTTCAATCACTGAGCATTTATCGCAGCTAAACGGCGCCGGTCCTGCATTCAGCACGCGACCCAAACAGATCATCGGCTGCCCCGGGAGGAAAACAACATGACAGACACGCTGGATGTCACGCGAAAGGAAATAATTCCCTCTTTATTCTGTGTCCTTTTTCATAGGAAATTAGATTTCATTCTGAAATTTGTTCCTGATTATTCCATTGCTACACGTGCACTTCAAAGGAGCTCCACTCATTAAAAATGTAGAGCGGAGGAGGCCGCCGCCAACAGCAGGATGAAACTGAAGCAATCAGATTTTGGCTGCAGCGTGCGGCGAGGCGCAGGTAGACGGGCGGACAGAGAAAGAGTAATTAGGGCGGAGGCGGTCGGTCTGTTCTGCTGAAAAGAGCTGGATTCTGCAGAAATAGAACAGAAGCCAGAAAAAGATGTTTTTGTGACGCCCGACCCGTTTGAATCTAATCCTGAGTTCCCTCCACATTCACTAGTTTTTACTGTGAAAAACAGACTGGGTATGGATGCTGGTGGTATGAATGCTGTTTGGAGCTTTAAACTGAAGCTGGAGCACTGCTGGATGAGGGGGGACCACACTGAGAGCTTCCTGATCTGTAGGAACCAGAGTCAGGGACTGAGGCAGAGCTGCTGCATGTGTGCTGCTCTGCATTGCATCGTTCTGTTCTGGCTGATTCTACCATTAAACAGGTGTCTGCACATGAGTGAATCTGGACCTGGGTTACTCATGGAGCTGTGCATTAAACGGGACTGATCCCATTAGAGCATCCACCAGGTGGATTAAAGCCACGGTATCATGACATGCATCATCGTTGGGATGGTTTGCCTTCGTACAAACAAGTTTAAGCAGCAGAACTCACGTATCGGTGTGTGTTTGAGAAGCCATCAGCAGAGACACGAGGAGGATGCTAATGCTGTCGTTTCTTGCCGTATGCGTCCCCCCTCTGGGCGAACCACCATGTGCTCCATCCAGTGATGATATAACAGTAATTTCTTTTGTGATTGTAATGGATAGTAAACATCAGTCTGAATGTGCGCTGTAATATCCACAGTGTTTCTGTGGGCTTCTACCAGCAATAATTACGTTTTCATTACTTTCCCTTGTTTTCTTCCGGCATAATTTATAAATATGAATTAGGACGAGCGGCTATGTGCAAGGACATGTCGGCACTCGGTGTGAAACGCAGAGTATCTCTGGATGAAACCGTATGTGTTCTGTTCCATTCGCCAATAACACCATAATTACAGCAATGATGAAGCTTTAATTTAAAGGGACGTTGACCCCTCCGCAAATGAGACTCCAGATCTCTCCAATTAACATATTGAAGCACCAAAATGGCCACATACATCAACAGAACGCCATTACAGGGACATGGATGATGTGGCCGGGGGCAGGAGGCAGTGACGGGGCTGCGAGACGATGAAAGTGAGCGAAAATAATCTTTTAAAGTCAGTATAGCGAGAGAGTCTCAGGGAAAAAAAAGTGAGAGAAAGTGGGCTTAAAAATATACAAAAGGAAGGCGAAGGCAGACAAACACAGGGAGGCAAATGTGTGGAGGAAGAAGGAGGCGTGCAGCAGATGAAGGCAGAGCGACAGAAGCCGAGACGGATGGAGATATGAGAGGAGTCAGGCCACCAGATGGTCTAATGACCACAGGAAGTATTACAGCTGGCAGCCGCACACCAACATTAATGACACCAGTCATTTAAGAGCCCTGAGAAGAGCTGCTGCGTGTGTGTGTGTGTGTGTGTGTGTGTGTGTGTGTGTAGCACATTCAACTGTACTTGCAAGGTCAAGAAGCCCGTCTAATTATTGTATAATTACCAAAACACAAAGTCTGGAGACATTCTAACCTTCACTGTGTGATCACAA
>NW_007578262.1:213073-220366 GCF_000690725.1 Stegastes partitus
ACGTGAATGTCAGTCAGGTTCCTACGTAGTAAAGATCAGTTCTGTTTTAAGGCCTGGTCACGCCAGTTTGTTAAATAAATAAAAAGGCAAAACCAGTAAATTCATTAATCTGCTCAGATATGTTCACCTGTGAGGAACCAGAGAGCTGGAGGGTTCAGGCAGGTTCAGAACGAAGGAAGCTGTTGCAGCTGATCAGCCGTCTCCCGTTCTGATCTGACCTCCTCTGTCAGAGCATAAACCACTTAACCAGCAGTAGATGCTCCCAGCATGGCTCCTGAGCAGAACCTCTGTGGCTACATAGAGTCCTGCAGCACGCTGCCACGTCCAGCTTCATGAGAAGATGGAGCTCACAGTAACGTACATGCAGGATAACCGTGGCGGGTGGACACAGATCTAGCAGGGATGGACGGAGTTGGGTTTCTGTGGTTTGAGGGCCGATAACGATGCCCGTCAGTGGTAATCAGGAAAGGCTGATGTTTACAACCGGTATGCTTTAAATGTCAGGTTCTAGCAGCAGCCGGTCTTTACCAACGAGGCCTCTGCATGAATAAGCTACAGCTGAATATGGACAACAGGAGTGATTAACTCAGGACACTCTCTGTTTGTCTCCTGCTATTCTTCTTTATTTTTCACTCTTCTGTCATTCCTATTGCTGACTAAGGTCCGTATCTTAAAGTATTTTTGCTTTCCAGACTGTCCCAGGGTAATCTGTGGCTTCTGACTCAGCCGCTAGCCGTTAGCGTAGCCTTAGCCACCGTGAGAGAAGCTAACTTCCTGCTTTGTGGCAACGACCTGAGTTCATTCTTCACACGCTCCTGTGAGTTAATTAGAGAAAATAATAGTTTTCTCCCTGAGTGTCTTCTGGTGTCATTCCTGGACAGCAGATGAAGTGCCTTTATGTCGTCTCCTCATCCTCTCCCTCTTCATCCTCTCCCTCCTCATGCCTCCCTCCTCATCCTCTCCCTCCTCATCCTCTCCCTCCTCATGCCTCCCTCCTCATCCTCTCCCTCCTCATCCTCTCCCTCCTCATGCCTCCCTCTCGGCTCCCTGTCTCTCCCTCCATTCTTCATTCCCTCTCTTATCTCGCTCTCTCTCGTGGCTCTATATGAAATATTCTGACCAGGCTCCTGCAGTGAACACATAATTAGAAACCAGTGAACCGTGGCTCCAACATGGGGGCTTTTCTCCTATCTGTTTGGTGAAGGGAGGTGGTGGAGGAGGGGGCAGCTGAGGAGGTGGTGGGTGGGGCGGCGGTACAACATCTTCATGGTCAGAATACGACGGCAAACTGAAACGGTGGTGTCCGACAATACATTTAGATAGATAAGAGGAGAGGGAGAGGGAGAGGGGAGCGGGCGGAGGAGGCGGGATGGATAAATGGATTGGTAGATGGGGCATGGGGGAGAAGGAAGGCATCAGCGGTGAGATGGAAACACAGAGTTATGGGTTGCCTCCATTAGCTCCGTCTTCCACGGCGCTGCTATGGCTCTTTGTTTGGCCTCCATCCTCGTTCATTTGCCGTCCTCGCCAAACAAGATTAGGTTTTTAAAGCAACAGGACCAGTGAGAATATGGAGAAATAAACTGCACAGTGGCAGGAGGTAGCATTCACAGCACCACTGTAAGAAATAACGCTTTACGTCTGGAGACGTGTTAAAACACGAGGCGGTGTGTCGGCAGCGCTGGCTCCTGGTGAACCGACGGGTCTGTGTGATGGCCAGAGGTTCTGAGGTTCTGATGCACTCGGCCTTTCTAAAGCTGCAGTGATAGTCAGGGCACAGCAGGACAGCATGAAACACAGTTCAGAGGCTGGAGAGAATGTTTTACATGACGAACCATCAGCTGTTGGGATGAACTGTTTGTTTAATTTGCTGCTCAGTCACATGGCTGCTGCTGTTACCCTCAGTCTGGGCTAAGTTACCCCTCGGTGCTGTTACGTACAGAAAGCAGCCGGGGGGTTTAGAACCAGACCTGGCCTGGTTGAAATAACATTTATCAGACATGTTAACGCCCGATCTATCACTGTAATTAATCAACAGTGAGTAGAATCACTGTTTGCAGACCAGATCAACTGATCCGATCCAAAGATTTTATCCTGCTGATTAGTTTGTCGATTCAAACGTACATCAGATGTGAAACTCTTGATTGATTTCCGACCAGTTGGCTTTATTATGTCAGAACTGGTGTAATAAGACATACAGCTATAAAGAGCTCGTTTGTGCGATCCACTAATTAACCCGTTAACGTTGAACAGCTTTTCTGTGATGTCATTGTGACACATCCTCCATCAGTCTGGTCACCTAATGCCCAGTCCTGCGTCTTTAATGAAGTCAGCCTAACGTATAGATCACTCAGCGTTGTCACGGCGACACCTGCAGCTCCCTCAGTGACATCATCCTGTGATAGCATCGGCGTAACCCTGATCTCACTGTGGCCGTGTACAGCTGTGTTATGATGTCATGCCACGACCTGTGTCTTGTACCGGCCACGCATGGCTCCAATGTGATTTCATGGTGGTTTCTGTCCGTGTGCTCCTCTGATGTCACGCTGACCTGTGCGGCGTGCACCTTCCCGTGGCCGTGCTGTGACTTCCACCTGACTTTGTCCCTGCGTAGCTTTATGATGTTGTCATGGTGCGACTGGCTGGTTATGGTTTGTGCTGACAGCTTATTGCTGTATTAGAAAGGACAGAGGAGCCTTTGGGACAGTTTGCATCAGCGCGTGTCCTTGGAACACGCACACGTTCACACATTGTCACGTATGATGCCGCGCACACGCACGCACAAACACACGCACGCATGCAGTTATGTTCCCTCGCACACGCGTGACATCCCGCACGCACACGCGCCGTATTTTTTTTACGAGCCCTCCCTTTCGGCTATAGCAGGAAATGAATGTCCAGTAGCTAAGGCTGTTAATTAAGGTTTATGGCTGTAGATGACCGTGGAATCGTTACACCGGCTCTCACAGCCTTCACGTCACAGCTAGCAGGGAATAAAAATCCAATCTCTGTCCCTGACACTTTGCCAAAGGAATGATGGTGGATCACCATGTTGATTTGTTTTATAATCTGAGTCTAAACGGCGCTGATCCCCGTCGGGTTCGGGTTTTGTTTGTCCCCTCAGACAGTACTGGGGGGGTTCTGTGGCGGTACGAGGTCTGTAGGGTCCCGTTGGCTGAGGCCATTTGGGCTTCATTGGGTCTGTGTGTGTGTTCGGGTTCTTGCCACGTTGATCAGAATTCAGTCTTGTAAAAACACGGCAGCTCATTACCGCAGAGCAGACGTTAAACATTAAATACATTCCCCAGAAATAACCATGAGCCTCTATTGAATGATTAGAGTGGCTCATTAGGATCTCTGGTCTGGGAACATATCGGACCTGGTGTTTACCATTGTTCTAGCTATCTGTATGGGTTCTGTCCACAGCGCTGTCAGACCGGCTACACATCATCAGTAACGGGTCACCAACCCTGACAGGTATACGATTAAAACGTCCTCTTAATCAGACACATAAATAAACCAAGAAAATGAAGAAACGTGTTGAAGCTTGTTCAGCTGCAGAAATACCAACAAATCAGATCAGTTTTCTAAGTTACAGATGATCAGTGGACCTCTTCCTGTTCTGTTTCTTCTGGACGGGGCTGACTGATGAAAGCGGTTCAGGGTGGGTGTCCGTATGTGTCCTCAGCAGCTCATCGTTAACTCTAAACACTGCCTGTTAATTACTCAGGACCGTCCTTTGTGCAGGATTATTTTCAGAACAGCACAAAATGCTAATTCTGTCAACAGCTTCTTTCCTCACTTCTCCCATTCTGTGATAATGTTCTTGCTGTTTTTCGCTCTCGTGCTTCACACCTTTCACTTCTCGGTTCCTCTCAGCTCCTTGTATCACACGCCGGTCCGTGGTTCTGCTGCGGCCCGGCCGCCTTCTGCTGCCCAAACGCTGACTACGTTCAGACTGACAGGGTGGCAATAGCACGCCTTCATAACAACACAATAACACTCTGCAATGAAGAGGAAGCAAATCCAACACCTGGACTGATGTTCACTGACGTTCTGACAGCTTCCTCACAAACAGACAGACGCTGACGTAGAAACGCTTGAATGTGAAGCGTGATGTGAGGGTTCATCCTCACAAAGCGATGCTCACATTCGGTGCATCTGGAAAACGTTTTCCGACTCTTTCAAATCTGGAGAATTTGTTATTTTTCAGGCTCATCGTAGAACTGATTTAGTTCTGCTGTTTTTAATTTATCCATCAGTCTAAACATCCTCCAACATGGCAGCAGCCTGGAAGCTTAAACCCGTCTGAGAGATCCAGTTCGGCTCCTCTACCGGAGGGTTCTCTCATCCTGCCTGTCAGTTTTTCAAACCAGCCGGGTTGGGTCACTCCAGGACCTTCCTGAAGGCTCTGGTGTGACTCTGTGTCCTGAGTGTCCTGAAAACATTTATGCTCTCTGATTGTCTGCATCCATCTTTTCCTCTGTCCTGACTATTCCCCAGAAAGCTATCCACCCGGCATGATGCTGCCGCCGCCATGTTGGACTCCTGGGCCGGCAGTAATGGGGTGACACTCAGAGCCCGGTTCTTCCATGTGCCGCTGGGAATTGTGGCCAAATAGTTCAATCTGGGTTTCATCAGAGCAGAGGATTGTGTTTGTCACGGTGTGAGAGTCATTCAGGTGTCTTCTGGCAAACTCCCAGCAGGCTGTGATGTGTGTGTTGAGGAGGAAAGCCTGACAGCTCCACCGTTCAGGTCCGGAGAACTGCACCGAGCGCCGTCCTTCTGGAAGCTTCTCCCAGCTCTGCAGTGGAGCTCTGGACCTCATTCACGCTGATGGTTAGTCGTATGAGCAGGAGTTCAGAAGACGTCTTCTGTTTGACACTGCCGGAGGCCACCACTCGCAATCAAGTTGTAGAAGCTCGTTAAGGGTTATTAATGGAAGCAGGATGAACCGAAGCTCAGTCCCACGTGTCATTACAGACAGTCTGACGGTTTATGGGATGTTTCAGTGTTTCAATAAGATCCTGAGCAGCATGTGACAGAACACCATCAACAGCTGCTTCATGAACAGAAGAAGCAGAGAAATGTTGTCTTCCTCATAGAAAGTCACGTCTGAAGCAGCCCGTCGGTCTGACCAGCACCGAGCGCTGGTTCGTTAGTTTGACTTCGTCGTTACAGCCGTCGCCGTAAACAAACCAAAGTTAAATAAACAGATATTTCCTGGAGCCGCTGCCATGTTTGGGTTCTGGTCCTCCAGCGCCGCACCGAGTGAAGCATCCTGTCATATTTACACTACATGTACACACACACACACACACACTCTCACACACACACACNCACACACACACACACACACACACACACACACACACACACACACACACACACACACACAGCCCAAACACCTGTCTGCCAATCTTCCAACAGCGCTTTGTCGGCTTTCCCGGCCAAACAGTGTGTGTGCTGAGTGTGTGTGGACCCGTCAGGTTGTGTGTGTGCTAGCAGTCTGACGGCCACAGATAAGGTGGCAGTTATCTTATCGTGCTGAGCCAACCTGCCCTAAACCCTCACAAACCTCAGGTGTCACAGCGCGCTGGCTTCTCCCCCAGCACCTCCTCATTTTCATGTCTATTTCACAGCCTCTGCCTCCCCCTGCCCTCCTTCCCCTCTGCCTCCTCCCTCCTGTCTGATAGGCAGTTAAGCCCATTTTAGCCAGTTTTTCGCTCCTCTGTTCTGCCTTCATCCCTCCCATTTTTCCCACTCGCTCTTTTGATCTTTCTTTGTATCCGTCCACTTGGCCTTGGCGATCAGTCTCTCCCATCTTTGGCCAGCTCTGACAGCGTTTGCTATCCTACCCACGTCTCAGTCTTAATTTCTTATCTAGCGTTGTCCTGATATGACCTCTCTCCTGGTCCTCTGTGTCTCCTGGAGGAGGTGACTGTACCTCCGTCAGACCACCTCAGCTGTTCTCCGCCTCTCTCACTTCCTCCCTGATACCTCCTGCCCCCTTTTCACCACGTTTTCTTCCACTTATTTATTCACAGCCCAGCAGAGATGACAGTCTTTTTATCAATCTGCCAGTCATTTCAGCTTCTTTTTCTCCCCCCAACTCCATCCTCTCCCTCTCCACAGCTCCTCTTTCTCCTGTACTGCCTGGGGATGCTTTCACTTTCTTACTCTGCCGAGCTGTCCGGCCCTCACTCCTTCCCTCTGGCATTACGAGACCATCTTAAATCACAGGAGCTCATTATTTGGTTGGAGATGGTCTCAGAGCGATTCAGGGAGAGTCAAGTGCAGCTGACAGTCAAAATCTGGACAAATTAGAGAAGCAGGAGCAGCAGTTTGGAGGATGAAGGCAGCAAACAGAGCTGGATACGATGTGTATGCATGAACCTGTGACCCGTCCAGCTGCTGGGACGGTATCAGAATCAGGTGCAGTTTTATTAAAGATCGATTCAGCGTCAGATCGGTGATTAAAGCTGCTCAGATTCAAACGTCCAGCCCTGCTTCATGATGCTTTCTCTCAGTCACATCACTTTTTAAATGTGCTTCTTCAGACCCCCACATTCAGGACCAGGACACAGCAGCCTCCCAGTACACCATCTCTGTCCACTTCCCACCAAACATGGCGGTGGTTGGTAGCTCCCCTCGCTCTGTCAGATGAAGCTCTTCAGTTCAGTTCTCCTCCCATTCCTACCTCAGACCGGTCAGACAGGTGCTATCAGTCCGCCAGAGGAGAGAACACAATCTAGACTTTCTTTATCCTCCGTCTTTACTGCCCTCCCCTCCTTCCCGTCCTCCGTCTCCTGCTGCATTTACATGTGGAGGAGCAGGAGGTGGAGGCCATGATGAGAGGACTGAGTATCTCCATCTGAGCGTCCCTCTGGGCTTTCCTCTCCTCTCTCTGTCCTTCTCACTGGCTGCAGGATTTATTATTTTCCTCTCTTTGCTATTCTCAGTTTGTCTCTCTCTTAGCTTTTAAGATGGAGCACTTTTTTTTTTATCACTTTGGACATTTTACCGTTTGATTTGCAGTAAAAAAAAAAAAAAAAGCTTTTAGACACAGAATGTGTGGTGATGTAGACGTCATGGTTGCTGAGCTGCTGTGGACCGACTGAACCCAGGAGGACCACCGGCTGAGCCCAGTAGGACCGACCCGCTGAGCCCAGTAGGACCGACCCGCTGAGCCCAGGAGGACCGACCCGCTGAGCCCAGGAGGACCGACCCGCTGAGCCCAGGAGGACCGACCCGCTGACCCCAGGAGGACCGACCGGCTGACCCCAGGAGGAC
>NW_007578262.1:220551-241629 GCF_000690725.1 Stegastes partitus
GGACAATCGCTGGTGTTTCTGAAGAGAAAAGCCCGGTTCTGACAGCCTTTAAAGAGCATTCTGCTGTTTTTGGCCTTGAGAAAAGGCTGCCTGTGAAAACTGGCATCTAAACAAATGTAAAGAAGTCATGAACAGAAGGTGGTAGATCAGCTCTGAGTGATGTGGATCTGTTCACTCTCAGTCTGTTGTTTCAGGAGATGATACCAAGACTGCAGTGATTCATTATCAGCTCATTCATAATGAACTGAAGCTAATACTTTTCTTCTTGCTGCGACCAGTCCGTCGGTCGACACCATCGAGGGTTTCTTTGGTTGGAAGCAGCACCGCGTTTGAAAACCCGTCACCAGCTCTCTGCTCCTCTTCTACATGAGATTTATTCACAGAAAACTCAGACGACAGCGAACTGCGCTGGAAAAGAAAAAAACGAAGCCGAGAATAATCATGACGCGCGATAAAGAGCGGCTCAAACGTTTGTGAAGTGCTCGGTGTTTCTGAGCGCTGGATATCTGACGCCACGAGGCATCTGATTTATGCGCCGCACGTTTCATGATTCTGACAGAAGCACAGTGTTACGGGTAGAAGTGATATGCCCTGAATATTCTCCAGTAACAGGCCACGACAGCTTCCTTGACATTTACATTTCTTCCCTGACTTTGGAAGCATAAGCACAGTGTCCTGATTCCACTTCTGATCTGTCCAACGCTGACGTTCAGTCAACTCTTTCTCAGCTTGGTCGGGATCGCTCCAGCTTCGCTTTCCTTCAGCAGGCTTTTCAAACACTTTAGCAGATTTTATTGATATTTCTTGCTCAGACTTACTGTGGGGAGCAAAACCTCTCTGCTTATTGTTCACTGTGTTCGTTCCTGCCATATAGAAAATCTAAAATGCAAAAACCTAAAACCTGCAGGCTGTGTGTGATCCAACCACGACTCCTTTCCAATTTAGATATTAATCTTATACCCAGTCGATGTAAAATTACACTTCAGTCCTTCCTCCTGAACCTCTACACCCACACGATCTGTATGCACGGCGGTCTGCAGGAGGTTAAACGCGTCTCATTTTGCCTCTCAGCTGGTTTATTTCCTGTTTGCTGAGCAAGGTCAGCCACTGAGCCGGTTCTGACACTGTGAGCACGGGAAGCATCAGATGTATGCACAGGCCCATAAAACCAACAAGCTCACTTTATGGTGCATTTACACAAGGAGCTACGTTCCCTACCAGCTGTATACAAGCTGCAGAAAACACACACACACACACACACACACACACACACACACACACACACACACACACACACACACACACACACACCACGCTGGCGTCTCCTCCTCTGTGGCAGCGTATTCCTGAGAACCCTCCTCATCCTCAGCCTCGTTACGTCGTGGACTAATAAGCCGTCCTCCTGCTTCCTCTGTGTGTTCGTTAGACTACAGTGAGACAGAGACCCGACCCGGTACCAGAGCAGAGAGAACAGGATCCAGGATGAAGCATCTGCTGCAGTGATGTCAGATGACAGTTATGAAGCAGATTATGAGGCTTATCGTCTGAACTCGCTGCCTCCAGCCGGCTCTCTTAACCTCTGACATCTTAGCTGTGCAGTCCTCAGTGTTCACTGTTTTTTTTTTTACTATTATTTTATTCCACTTTTCTTATTAATAGAGATCGTTTTAGATCTGTCCCGGTAGCTCAGACTTCACCAGATGCTGCCCAGTAACGCTCAGACAGACACCACACGTTGAACTTCTGATTCCACCAGCAGGTTTTGAAGCTCTGATGTTTTTAAGGAGAAAACTTCTCAGAATGAGAAACTGTAAAACAAGGAACCAGCAGATTGTCAGCTGGCTGCCAGCCACCGAACAAAGCTTCACATTTCATCCAAACCGCTTCATTCTGCTGGTTTCTATTCACAGTGTGTCAACAACAACCCGTCTGCTTGAACCAGAATCTGTTCAGAAACAAACTAAAGAATCGTGCACAACTGCTTTAAACAAGAGTTCAGAGGCAGAAGTCTGCTGAACTCTGAGCTGAACTGGGATGAACTGCAGGTTGTGTCTACACTGAGCAGATAGAAGTTCATGTCTGGAGTCCTCGTTGTGTTGGTCACAGCTGGCTGATTTTCCACTTGTTGTTTCCCTCTGACGTTCTGTGTCTGATTATAACCGTCACACAGCACAGGAGGCGTGTTTTCTGGAGCTGTGGTGTATCTACAGCGTGATGGAGAACGAGCTGCTGGAGGTTCACAGGTTCAGCTCCAGATCAGGAGCTGCTTCAGCCGGTCCTGGTGCCTTTATTCAAGGTGTGGAGCAGATCTAACGGGAACGGAGGAGACGACAGAGACTCCCATTTTCAAAGACTGATGAACTTGTTACCTGATTCCTGTCTCACCTTTCTTCCTCTAAGTATCTGCCCACCTGGTCCTCTTCTTGCTGCCTTCTAGACGTGATGCCATGAGACTGTCTAACAGAACACAGCTTAAGCTAGTGCTAGCAGCTTTAGCTATGAGACCTCCGTGTTGCATCGACGCCGTGCAGCGTGTGATGAACGGTCTGCTGATGTCTCCGTCTCTCACTCACCGGCTGCTGAGTGAAGGTCAGCCTGTTTCCGTTGGCTTTACCTCCCGCTGTAGTCACTTCCTGTGTCTCCCGGTGCTCCTGCAGCCTTCGTCTTCTTAACCTGATCCCCTGCTCGCTAATAATAGCAGCGACCAGCAGAGCAGCAGAGGAACACTGAGCGGCCGTCTGGCTGGCTGACGCTGGAGTGTGTCGACGTGCAGTCCAGCGGCTCTCAGGACTTCTTCAGAACATTGATTTGGAGGAGCTAGGGCAACCTTTTAATTCTCCATCTGTATTTTTAGGTTGTTTGTGCGAGGTGATGCTGCTCCTCCTTTCAAAACCCAAAGCCAGGCGCGTTTCACAATCAGCATCATGGATGATACGAGCCGTGTTGTGATGATCATCGTGCTGTGGGAGAGCCAACCAGCAGACCACACGGCCCACAGCTCATTTCTTGGCCTTAGAGAAGCACAATTTGATAAATGCAGTCACCGCGTTTGGCTGTTGGCTTGCTCATCAAGTTTTAGCGAACTCGGTAATAAATCTGGAGTCGTGTCTGTAGCGTGCGTTTCCTCAGCGGCGGCTTGAAGACTTGTTACCAGGATGTGGCTGAAGTGAGAGCGCACCCACGCTGCGACGCTCCAGCGATACGAGGGGATATGATTATTAAAACGTAATAAGTGTGGAGCCGGATATCTGTGGCTGCGGCACTCGGATGATCTGCTGCTATGGGGGTGTTGAAAAGACACATGCTGAGGGTGTAATTATCTCTGAGAGTCCTGGCATTCTCCTCCGTCTGTAGTAGCCGCTGTACTTATATCTATAGCTCGTCCTCTCCTTTTCGTTTTCGGTCTTTCTTGCATAATCGTGCTTCCACCCTCCACATAAATAATTTTCGCTGGCCTGCTAATGCTGCGGAGCTCCGTATCTGGAACCGCTCGGAGGCCTTTGGGACTTGTTTCTGCTGATTTCCTGGTTTTATTATGGGCTATTTTGCTCTGTCTTCTCTTTTTTTTCCCTGTTGTGATTATTTGTGTGTTCTTAGCTGTTGTGTCATCCAGAGAGTTCAAGAAGTGCTGAATTGGGAAAATACAGCTGGTGTCATGGTCTGGAAGCAAAGGAGGAAAATGGAAGAAGAATATTGGTGTGTGTGGAGAGGAGGGAGGCAAACAGAGGGGAGGAGAGAAAGTGTGTACTCGTCTGAAAGGTGATGTTTCACATGATAGCACGTTGTGCAGTGTTGCTGCACGGCAGCATCAGCATCCCCCAGCATCCCTTCAACTCTCTGCTTTGTCTACCTCTGTCCTTCCACCAGCAGCAGCAGCAGCAGCAGCAGCACACAAGGTTTCTGGAAATAAATAAATAGCCTTTCAGCCACTGATGCCTCTGGAGAAACTGAGACGAGCTGCCTCGACTCTACATAAAAAAAATCCACAGCAAAATAGAAAACAAGCAAAACGTCCTCTAAGTGTGATGCCGAGGTCAGAATTCATCCGCGGCAGGAAATATGAGCCGGCTGGATATGTGAAAACAATCTTTATTGAGCTGAGCAGCTACAGGAGGAGGAACGTGGTCTGCTGGTGTGTTTACACGCCGGGAGGTGGATCCTGAGCAGCAGGTTAGTCACTCATTGATTAGTGTGATTCCAACAGGATTTACATGGTAACACCATCAATTACCTGCTCGCGGTGCAGCGTCTGGCTGCTGTGCTCCATGTGCAGCCATGGATGGTCTCCTGGTGCACAAACTGCATAAGAGGTTTTACCTCCAAATGAACCTTCAACATGTTGAACTGACCCATCCATGGCTGTGGCTTCTGCTCTTACTGTGAAAAACAGAATCCTGCTGTGAACTTCCTGTTCCTCTACAACACACGTCTGTGCATCACCGACCTCTCTGTGAATCCATGGAAGGAAATAAAACAGCAGTAAAGAAGGTTTGTCTTCTCTGTGAAGACTCTGCTGAGCGCTGTCCAGCTTCTCTGTGACTCTGGTGTTGGTCAGCGTTCCTCTGACCCTCACAGACGTGTTTTACTGTCATTATGAAGCAGAACAAACGTGTTTTCTGTCACTTCTTCTTTCTGCTCATCCACTCGCTGTGATTCCAGCGACGCCGTTACCAACCTGCAGCTCCACTCCTTCATTTATTCACTCAGAGTGACAAAGACTGAAGTCATTTATTTACTCAGAGCTGCGTTTTCAGCTCTAATCAGTCAGTTCTGTTTTATTCAAGCTGCCTCTGAGCTCGTAGCTCAACAGTTTAATTTCAAGGCTAAATCTTTATTTTGTCCTTTTAAATTCTATTATACCTGTTCTGTTTCATCCTCCTGAATTATCTCGGCCTTCTTTTTTTTCGGTGCTGCTTTTATATTGGACACTGGACCGCTTCATCAGCAGCGTGACGCGGCGGCGGCGCTAACAGCCGTTTTACAGCGCTGGAGATGTGGCTGATGTGCATGGCCGGCTAAAGCACCGTGAAGCCGGGCCGGGCGGTTCTGTGTGTGTGTGCACATGCGAGTGTGTGGAGCAGACAGCGTGAGCAGCGTGTAATAGGCTCACCTGTCCCCGGCTGCAGACTGATGGGCAGGTGGAGAGAATGGAAACCAGATGGGAAGAGGGAGCGATGGAGGAAGTGGGAGGAGATGCAGAGTGTGGAGAGGACGGCGTGTGAGACATTCAGACTCTTTATGTGTCTCAAACTGCAAAACCACGTCCAGACATCTGAGCACTCCACGGTTTACATGAAACTTAATGTTCTTTCTTTTTTATCATCAGTTGTACGATCTCTTGATGCCATTTGTAGATGATGTTCCTTCCTGCTAAACTCAATCAAATGTCTCATCCGGTGTTTCGCTGGATGCCTTCCTCAGCGGCAGCTCAGATAGTCGCTCTTTAGAGGTTGTGACCAGCCTGAGAAGCCGAGGGAAAGATATTGGGAAACCTAAGTCCTCTTTTTATTGGTTGAACCGACTCCTGAATCATCTCACATTGTCACATTGTGATCTAAAGCCTCGGCAGCACGTTGTCTCTGGATGCAGTGATTAACCGTGAGTTGTTCTCGACAGGGTGAAGAGGAGGATCGCGCCGACACTTCGTCCCGTCCGAGGTGAGTTTGGTTCCTTTCTGTGGATTGAGCTCAAAGCGATCCAGTTGTTTCATGTAGACTTGCTTGTTGTTGTCTCTGCTGGAGCTACGAGGGCCTCAGAAGGATCTCATTTTCTTTAAAACATCACAAATGTTGTTTTTCTTTCTGTTTTCCTGCTCGACCACATCAGCAGTGGGTCTGCATCATCCTTTAGATTTGTCTTTCCGTCGGGTTCGGGCCGCTCCAGATGAAACACTGTGAGCTTGTTTAGCACATGTGAACACGAGGCCGGCTGAAGACCGGTCACTTGAGGGGCCAGATTCCCGGTGACCTGCTTTTAGTTGCAGCGTAGGTTCTGATTCGCCGAGCTGGCCCCTCATGACCCCCCTGGGCCTGCCCGTATGGTGGTCCCTGCCTCTTTGACGGTAGCGTGTCTTTGGCTGTATCTGGTTGCCGTGGTGACATGCGTGTGTCAGCAGTAGGATGTGTGATGTGCGCTGGTGTGTGTGTGTGTGTGTGTGTGTGTGTGTGTGTGTGTGTGCGGCGCGGCGGGCGTTGAAAGGACTCAGTGGAGGAGTGTAGGGTTCCTGTGTCCAGAAATGCCAGCGACACACATGTCGACGGTCAGATACGGAAACTGGAGGCATGCAGACGCTACACACACACACACACACACACACACACACACACACAGCCCTGCTGAAGGAAATACGCAGACGGCACGGACACACACGTAGACAGACATCCAGATTCCTTGCAGGCCACTGCCATGCATTGACACTGACAGCTCAGGACTATAGGGTTACATACAGGGAAGCCTTTGAACACTAATAGTCTGTGTACACGCTTTGATTCACTCACACAGACCTCAAGCTAAAGTTTAATGCCGCTCATTTAAAATTACAAACAACCGTCTGCATCTCATTCTGACTGATTTATTTTCCACTTAAATGACAGATGATGTTTGCACTCGGGATTAGCCAATCGCTGCTCACTCAGCAGCTGCAGCAGAGGAGCCGGAGGTTAAGGGCCTCGCTTACGGGCAGCTCAGCGATGGTTGATGAGGGAAGGGAGCTGCTCGTTTGCTTCCCCCCAGCCGGTGCAGGTCTGGGGATTTGAACCGAGGACACGAGCTGGAGGCTACGGCTGACAAACAGGTGTAATGCAGTGTAATTACTCACTGATTCTGGTTTTTCTGCCGTGATCGTAATTGAGTTCAAGTTCAGGAATTTATTCTCCCCGTCGGGACGCTTGGCTCGCAGCGAGGCATATGTCATGTTGCGTAATCGCCATAAACAAAGAGCTGAGATTCAGAAACACGTGAAGTAAAGTGCGTGGAGGGAATCCTCACGGGGCTCCGGAGGCCCATCGGCCCGTCGGCCCGTCGGCCCGTCGGCCCGGAGCAGGTCGGCCTGGTCACGGGATAACTTATTTCTAAAGTCAGAAAAGTCCAGTCTTGACATGAAAGCCATTTTCCTCTCATCTGTTATGAAGCTGTTGTTTATATTTCATAAGTGTGCTGCTCAGGAAATGTCAGGACTGAACATTTTATTTTGCTTTAAACAAGATTTTCTGAGGGCGTCGGGGAGGTCCAGACGTTGACTTCCTGCCTGTTCAGAAGCCTTTTCCAGGATGCTTTACATTGTTAGATAATGTTTACAGTCTTGGTTCATTCTGTCATCCAGGATTTGGTGGATGACAGACAGGACGTCTTCGTCGCTGCCATGTTTCTGTGATTTGACGGTTTGTTTCGTGTTGTTGCTGCTTCTTCTCTGTGCTCTGAGTTCATTCACTGAGCGAACTGTGTGTTCATCAGATAAAATAAAAACATGAACAGGACATAAACATGACGCTTCCTCCCTCCTCAGCACCACGTAGATCACCTGCTATGAAGTGCAGCTTTGTGGCTGTTCTGGTGCAGAAATGTTTGGGTCTGTTTCCCTGTGATTCTTGGACCCGAGCTGTTTGTTGTAGCGGCGCTGTGAGGACCCGTCATCACATAAACGCCACGTTAACACGGTTTGAACACAGCGAGAGCAGCGAACCTTTCTGAGCTGGTTCAGGACAAGCTGCCGCATAGATCTGCATCAAAGCCGGACTTCTTGACACTTTCTCAGCGTAAAGCGTTTGATTCATATGTTTGACGTGGTCACAGCGCTGAGGGGTTCTGCAGTTCTGAACACACAGTACCAGACCTGTGGCTCGGTGCAGCCCACTCTGTTTATCCAGGGCGGTGCAGCTTTGAGTGACGCGCTGAAAGAGCAGATTTAGCCTCATGATTATTAAAGCTGCATTTAGGAAAAAGAACCGGCCTCATGACCCGGTGTAGACGTGAGACTGTCCCCGAGGATCAAACCCTGTCGCCACCATTTTCTTTTTCCTTGTATCGCTGTGAACGAACCGGCGACATGCAGGTTGCTCAATTCCTCCAGACTGCTGTAAGTGCTGCATCTCCTGCTGCCGAGCGTGTGAGGGGTCATCAGTAATGTGAGAGACTGTGTTCTGATCCCTCTGGGTCGCCTTGTCGCCAGAACCACCTTCACACACACACACACACACACACACACACACACAGTGTTTTTAAGCTCATATTGACATTGATTTGTCGACGCTGCGCCCGGCGCCGCTTCCTGGTTTGTTCTGCAAATGCATTTTGGCATAAAATTGACTTTGAAATTGACTTTCAGGTTTTGCAATCATGGCGATATTATTCTGTCCTCTGTGTGTGTGTTTGTGTCCGTCATTCCAGCTTCCACTATCTTCTTCTTCTTCTTTCCCAATAACTGTGTATGTGTGTGTGTGTGTGTGTGTGTGTTCTGCCCTCATGGATTCAAAATGACCTGAGAGCTCCTCCACGTTCACTCATTGTGTCGAGCATCAGGACGTGTTTTGTTCCTCTCTAGAGCAGCTCGTGTTCGTTTCGTTTTGCCCACAGCAGCTGCTAATAGAGTTCATTAGTTAGCGCCGGACGATGTCACAGAGCGCTGATCAATTTTTAAAATAACCCATTTCTGAGAGAGAATAAGAAGTAAGAGAAGTTGAGGAGTATACTGGGAGTCTTTGTCGGCAAACTGCATCATGATTGATTGAATATGTGTCTCAGAATAAATCAAACCGGTTCACATGTGGTTTGTTAGCTAGAGAGCTTCTTGCATGACATCTGCTGATACGGCGACGAAGACTTTTGCATTCAGCCCAAGAAAAAAGAACAAAAAGTAGAAAAGGTGTTCCTGGCTTTGTGGCGATGGCCCACATCCTTCATTCAGCTTTGCTTTATTTAGTAACCATGAACAACCCTGTAACTCTGGTCGTCTCTAGTTTAACTGCCATCACTTTCCACATCTACGTCTGTCAGCGTACGTCTAACGGTGATCCACCAAAGTCCATGAAGGAGTCACAAGAATGTCAGCGTCCTTGTAATCAGACCTGTAGCTCATCATGAACAGAGCTGTGATTACAGTCGTCGCTGCTGGACTTTCTAACAAACTGATCTCTATGTGTTCTCCATCGACGGAGCCCAAACACAGCAGGAGGTTCTCCAGATGCTACGCCTGCTCATCGTGCTCAGTGCACGTCAGGAACATTCACCGATACGCTGCTGCATCCCAATCCCAGCATCTGCTTCCCCTCGGTGTGTCTGATACGAGGCGACATGCAGCGCCGCCTCCGCCCTGAGCTAGCAGGAGGTAGAGGGACATGCTGCCCTCATGATAGTCCAGAGAACAACACATACAGCAGTGTTTTAACCACTGTTTGCTATCTCTGGCCCAGTAGAGCCGACATGACCGCGACAAGGAAACCAGTAATCCATACGTGATCACACTGCTGCACGACTCTGGGCTCTGCTGACCGTCCACATGTCAAGCTAACATGAAGATCAATGCCGGCTGTCATCTCTGTGACCTCGGCGTGTTGACAAGAAGGTGATGATCCAAGGAGCTGTATGAACCCAGCCGGGTCCGGGTTCTGTTCGAGCCCTGCTGCTGCTGTACAACAGGTCTGCAGACATTTAACAGTATGGGGGGCAGAAGGTGTTGCTCCTGGTGGGACTCCGTCCTGGCATCTGGAGAGCTCGTGGTGGAGCAGCCCAGCGGGTGTCCAGGTGTGTGTCACTGAACAGATCCTGTCTGGTGTTCATAGGATCACTGTAGGAATGCCGAGGACACACACAGGCACTCCTGAAAATGCTCTGACTGGTTTGGTCCGTGGTAGACATGTGAACGGTCCTGTGGAGGAGTCCAGCGGTGTCATATCCGAGAGGTGCTCCTGTTCAGATGCAGCCGGTGGGGCTGTTGTGTACGACACCACAGCTGACAAGCCCCTGCATCGTGCTCTTAAGCACTGTTGAGCGGGGACCGGCAGGCCGAGGAGAAGAATAGAGTTAGCTATATCAATTATACATGTTGACAAGGCGAGGCTGAGCGCTGTGCTAGCCAGGCTGCCCTTGTGTTGCTGACAAGACACTGGATGCTTGGTGACAAGCTGCTTGCTATTCCCCACCCATGTTAGCAGGGCTGGGGTCACGCAGACATCAGCAGTCTGGGGGAAACTGGAGCCTATCTCTCCAGCAAACATTGTCAGTGTGTGCATGTGCGTGCCCATTGATGGGGATTAGCAGAGATGTGTGAGCACGGCTCCCCGGGATGGTCGGCCTGCTCGTGGAGGTCAATGCATGTGCTCTCCAGTGTCCACCAGTGTTAGTGCGTGTTTGTGTGGGTGTGTATTTGCCAGGCGGTGGGGGGTTAGGCCTGGATTGCAATGACAATGGAGAGGAATTTAAATGAGAGCAAAAAAGGGATCAGGGACGTTTGCAAGGAGGATGGAAGAGGCTTTGGCACCATTGTTATTCTTCCTCTTTGTCATTCTGCCTCTCTATCTCTCTATTACAAATCCTTCTCTCTCGGTCCTCGCTGCCACATCCGTCTGTCTGCCTCTCCTGATTTTATCCTAACTTATCCCTATTTTTATGACTGTATCTCCTGTTGGGAGGTTTTGTTTTTTACCCTGCTGGACTCCATGCCAAGCTGTCCCAGATATATATTGTTGTTGTGGTTCTGGTTTGAGTTGTATGTCTGACCCACCAGATACCGTTATCCCCGTTACAGGTGAGCTACCAAGGTGTGCTATAGTCCCTGTAAAGGGATTTGGAGATTTGCTTTTAAGCACATAATGCATATCAGAAAAAACAAAATACTGAAGACACTGAACTACCGTCTGCAGCTCTGGACTGTACGGTTGGACCATGACGCTTCAGTTTTGGGTTCAGGATCTTTTGTGTTCGATGTGCTTTCTGCTCAACGCTGTAACATATCCAGAGAGGTGGTTCTCCAGCTCAACCAGGACTTCTTACTGCTAACCACGTTCTGCTAGCGAGCGTGGCCTTTGTGCAGCAAACTGGACTTTCTGATTCCACTTCCTGTCTGTCTGGTTGAAACACGCTCTCCACAGAACACTGCTTTAGTTTAAAACCGGATTTTATATCTCAGAGATGTTTTTAATCGTATAAATTACGACTTGTTTCTGTGGTGGTACAGGTTCTGTTTTTGTTTTGACTGCTTTACTCAGACTTAATTGCAAAATTAATCGTTTACTGCTGACGTCACGTGAACACGTCTGAAGCTTTTCATGTCACAGCTGTTTGTCAGCAAAAGTGAAGCTCAGACATTTTAAACCTGATGGCTGCAAACCCAGACTGCTGCTCCAGGCCCGGTGTGGTACCTGTGCACAGCATCCAGAGGCACTGGGTCGCCAGGCTGGTTCCTGTATGGAAACAGAACCCAGAACCTGTGTGCACCAATCAGATCTAACTGGAACACTCATGTCCTGTTTAAGTCTGTGGTAATACAGACGTTAAACAAGTGAATAATTCAGCTGTAAAGTCAGCGGCATATCTCTCTGTTTGCTATTTTCTAATAAACAGATAAATCGCATTAATCAGCCTCTGCTTTAAATTCTCTCATTCATTGTCCCTAAACTGTCTCCCAACACGAGTCCGTTTTGTTCTTCCACTCGTCCTGTATCTCCTGTTATTAGCTCAGCAGTCAGACCACTCTCCAAACACGCTCATTGATTTTAATCACTTTCTGAGCATGTACGTGTGTGTGTGTGTGAGTGTGTGTGTGTGTGTGTGTGTGAGTGTGTGTGTCACATAAACACATGCACACTCGCCCTCCGTCCACACACATCTCCGTTTGTCCGTCTGCCCCTCCCTCCATCCCTTTGCTCTGGAGCAGCTCTAATTGCGATCAATTAGGAAACTTCAGAAGGCTGAAATAGGAGCTGTGACAAGGGGCATCCGCTGAGCTGGCAGGGGGGAGGGCGGCGAGGAGCGGCGAGGAGCGGCGAGGAGAGGGAATGCTGTGACACAGGAGAGGACGGGAGGGGCGGCGGTCCGAGCTGGTGAGGAGCGATGAGCTAATGGTGAGACGTGATTGATGTGGCCGCGGCAGCTGAAAGTCACATCGTTTTTCATGCCAGGTATCGATTCCTGACAAGCTCTTGTTAGCTTTGGGGCGCAGTGGCTCGGGCGCGGCGCTAACAGCACCGCGGTCGGGGCTGCGCCGGCCATTTGAAACGTACACTGTGAGTCCGCCGAGGGGCGTCCTGAACAAAAAGCGTTACGTTCTCCATTCTGAGCACGGCTCGCACGGCTCGCACGGCTCGCACGCCTCGCACGCCTCGCACGCCTCGCACGCCTCGCACGCCTCACAAACTGATTTGGGGAAAGCAGTCGTAGTGTAACGTGAGCACGGAATTAGTTTTGGGTTTTCTGCATCGATTTTATTTGATCTAATCTCGCACAAATAAAGTGCAGCGGGTCGCCGAGCGTCACAAGGCTGTTACGCTGCACGCACGACGGCAACAACAGCAACAGAGCACGAGGACGACAGAACATCAGCATTCATGTGTCTGGCTTTGAATGGCGACAAAACGATAAGTAAAAGTCAGAACGTCTGCAGAGCGGCGCTACATTAAGCCGACAGCCGTTCAGTCACTGCAGAAGAGGCCCGGCTGAGCTTCACAGGCAGCTTCTGCTGCAAAAGACAAAAACGTCAGCCATTAAACATTATTGTTCCTTGTGTCTTTGTCTTTTGCACACCCCCCCAGTGGACAAACATCCTCCTTTACTCTGAAATGAGAATACAGCCTGTGTGTCCTGGGATCCACCAACCAGCGAAATGTACCGTCGCTTACAACACAGAATGAAATACAAATCAAAATAAGATCGTACAGAGTGATTCCTATGCAGGATTTAAACAGAGATGATGTGAAGATATTCTCAGGTCGCTCCTGAAGCACATCTCAGACGTACGGCTGTACGCAGGAACAGGAAGTGAGTGATGGCTGAACGGCGCCGACCCGGTGGCTTCACATCGGCGCTGCCGTGTGTCCCTGTTAATTGGATTGCCACCACACTGCGATAGATGTGATCGCATCCAGATATGGGAGAAGTGAAGTGTGTGTTGGCAACTTAAAGCCTTCAGAGCAGCGTGTCGCGTAGATAAAAGCCGCCGATCCACCACGGAGCTTCTCCTCATTGTGTTTACATGTGTGTGAGGAAGAGGGCCCTGAACACCAATCTGCAAGGCAGCTCTGCCTGAACAGAAAAACAAGGAACTTCCAGTTAGAGTCGAGTATCCCACCACCCCCACCCCCCCGAGGCGAGGCTTATAAATAGCATTATTATCCGGAAATGTTCCGTTCACAGAGACGAGCGCTGGTTGCCTTCAGCCTTCTGAGGCAACAGCTGAAGAATGTTCCGGCCGCAGCCATTCTACGAGATTCATGTCATTTCACGCAGCGCCCGACGCGCAGATAACAAAACAAGATCTGATTGTAAATAGATGGAATTGTAGTTTTTTGGCGGTTCCTCTCCGGTACGGCGTCGCAGCATCGGCTTTGTTCAGCGTTTGGGTTCTCGGTGCTCTCCGAGCTGAGAGCCTCTGGTCTCCTGTTCAGCCTCGGGCCGTACAGACCCTTTTATCCTGTCGCCCTAATGCATGTGTGTGTGCATGAGACAGAGGGAGGGAGGGAGATAGCCAGGGAGGAGATAGGAGGATCAATACTAAGCCGTCAGGAGGTCTGCTGCTCCCAGAGAGAGACGGAACAGGACACCCAGCAGAGAGGGGAGAGGGAGGCAACGCCAGAGACCGGAGAGGCAGGAAGGAGGAAGGAGGAGGGATGGACGGAGAGCGGAACGGTTCACAGGAAAGAGACACGAGGATGGAGATAAAGGAACTGATAAAGAACATACAGTGTAGGCACGGAGGGGAAGAATGACGCAGATGGAAACTAGAACATGAAGGAGAAGGGCCGGAGCAGGACCGGTGGGCTGCAGGTGAAAATGAACCAATAAGCTGCTTTGTGACGTGTTGGTCACTCAGAACCAGCCGGATTCAGACAGAAAGCAAACAGCCTCAAAGTGACCTACAGCATGAACATGTCACATGATGTGACACTACAGCAGCATGGGAGTGGATTTCTGCACAACATATCCGACTTCTGGAGAGAAGTCCACGTTGTTTTAATGTTCTGCTGTCATGATGACGATGTGAGCAGCAGTGAACACGATCCTTATGCACACGGCCGTTCCACCATGTAGAGCCGTCTGTGACCAGTAAAGACCCAGAACACAACAAACACAGGAGCCTGGTCCATCACAACAAAGAGAGAATCATGTTATTCTCTTCAGTAGTTCTGCTTCTGCTGTTTGATCAAAACCTGAAATGATATCATCTACAGCTAGTATCCTCAGTCCTCATTTAGCCTGACAGGTTTGTCCCAGCTACCAGAGAACGTTCCCACAACATTGGCTTCATCACCTACAGGTCTGATCTGCAAAGAACATTTTAAGGATATTTTGTTTTTGCCTTTTTAAATCAATGTTCCTACATGGCACCAACACAGCAGGAAGAACGTTCTCACGCCAACGTTCACAAAATGTTTTCAAAGTGTTATCCAGGCCTCCGATTAAACAACATTCCTGTAACATAATGAGGAAGGTGGAGCATTCTGCCTGCAGCGTTCTCAGGATGTTTGGCTAATGTTGGTGAACTAACACAGACCAGAGCGTTCTTCTAGAGAACATCCCCACAACGTTCTAAGATGTTACAAGGTATCAGTGGCAGAACGTTTTCAGGACCTCATGTTTCCAGATGTAGAAGGTCCTTCAGGGCCCAGTGGACCCAGGAAAGAACCCGTGTTGGTACTGCTTCATACTGCGTTACACAGAGGTTCTGATCAGTGGATGGACTTTGGTTCCAGATGCTGACACATGTCCCTCTTCTTACCTTCAGAAATAAACAAAACAACACCTGTCACCTGAACCAATGGTCTGAGGTCCAAAAGACCCCAAAGTCCTGACCAGGGTTAACTAGAAAGAACTCTCTGGGAACTAAGAGAGAACCTTCACCTTAAAACATGCTGCAGCTTTGCAGAAAACATGTTTTCATGAGAACAGATGAGTTCCACGTCAGACACAGACGCTCAGAAACAGTCTGATCTCTGAATCACGCTCAAGTGTCATCGAGCCCGACAGGAGCTCTACGGGATGATCTCCGCGGATCAGAGCAGAACCTCCTTAAATGCAAACGTTCATCCCGTAAAGGAAAGATCATACGTTTGATCCCCAGAACGGACCGGGTCTCCATCAAAATGTCACGTTGAGTTATGTCAGTGAGACGCCGTGAATGTCAGCCTGCTTCCATCCTTACCGTCCACGATGTCCACAGCTGATGGGGAGGTTTCCTCACGCCGCCCTGAGGTCCGCTCCGGTCCGATTCAGACCTCGAACTCTGACAGCGTCATGCCAGAGCTCCTCCTGACAGAACCAACAAAGAAGAACACAAGTGTATTTATAACATCCGTTTTGATGCATAATTCAGGGAACATAAACATCAGACGAGGGAGAGACACCGAATCCCAGCAGAGCTAAAAGCTTCGGCTTGACACCCATAATGAATATTTAAACCCTGATGACCTTCCCCCGCACACGTCTGTAAATGATTTATTGTTCTGCTTCCCTCATGTCTATTTTTATACCTTTTGTCTTTCATTTAAAAAAAAAAAAATCCTGCTTCACCTCTTTTTATCTTCTCCTCTTTCTTCTTCTGACACTTTTTTTTTCCTTCCCGGAGTTTTAAAATCGTCAAGCAAGACAGATAACGGCGAGCTGCGAGCCAGCTGCAGAAAGTAAAGTTAAAGAGAAAGAATCGTCTTATCTGTGAATTATCTGTGAATATCATCAAGTGTAATTATCTCTCCGCGGTGTATTTCATCCCATGATGATTAAGTTCCTTAATGGGCTCTGGGAATAGTCTTATTTAATGTAGGGGAATAAAATGGGGAATAATACCCCATTATTATTGAATGTATTCGAGATGAAGAATTTCAATTGTGAGCTTCGTTGTACTTGGGCCAATAATGACCCAGGTTCCTTAATGAAAGAAATGACTCTGAGGCATAACACAGTTTTTCACAATGAAGCGAAGGGAAGTAATGACGCTCCTCTTCCTCGCCAGCTTCATGACGGGAAAACCAGCATTCTGGCCTTAAACACTGAGTTTCACTCTGGATTTATAGATGCTAATCAGCGCTTCACAGCCGCGCGGTAGATTAAAACCGCAGATAGACTGGAACAAATCTCTCATTATTTCCAGTATTGTAGCTGCGGTTATTAAACAGTCCTGCTCTGGTCGTCGTCGGTCAACGTGATGCAGACGGCAGCAACGTATGAGGAAAGATTCAAGTCTAGAAGTTCAACAGTGTTTAGACCTGAAACAGAATGATCGACAGCTGCTGGTACGGAGGCAGTAGCTTCAGGTTTTGGGCCACGTTGTGCCACCAGAACAGGTTCGGTGGACTTTACTCTCTTAATCGGGCGGCGCTCCAGACTCTCCCATCAGGTGGGATGAGATTCGTGACTGTGAAGCCACATGACATCATCTCCAAACCCCTCAGTGGTCCTGGTGCACTCTGAACGAGGGTACCGTCATCCTGTTGGTCCATCAGGACAGACAAGTGCCATCATAAGACAGATGTGGTCCCTCAGAACAGCTTCGTATTGATCTGCAGCGACCCGTCCCTCTGAGGGGACAAGTGGAGCCAAAGCCCGGCAGCAGGACGGCCCAGAGCCACACAGAACCACCGGATCCCCTCACTGCAGGGTCAACAGCTCAGGAGGTTCTGTTCTAACCTGTGACCCATCTGTGTATTGTAGTACTTTGCAATCGCATGAAAGAGATTTGCATTTTTGGGAGACGATTCTGAGAGCTGATGAGCTTCATGAGCAGATATCTAACAAAGACTGTCCAGGACCCAAACCGACACCACGTCTGGTTCATATTTACAGAATGTTCATCATGTTCTTCACTGCAATTTAAACTTTGGCTAGTTTGGACAGTTAGGGAGGGAAAGCGTGCAGCAAAAAATATGTATATATAGAAGTAAACAAAAAAAATAAAAGAGGAAGGAGAAACAGCCCTGAATTGTGAATGTGTGCGTTTCCACAAAGTGTCCCACGGCACCGACCTGCACGGAGCGTAAATGACTCCATCACTTCAGCAGGCTAGGGTATCTAATATTAGACATACTGGGTGATGAAGACCAGCAGCCTCATTTATAACAGAATATGTCTTTGCAACCTGCATCTCTCTCCATCTATCTCAAGGTTAGGGCTCACAGGGGAGGAGAGGGTTCAGGTTACACTAATGCATCATGGCTGCTGGAGGACGCACACGCACACGCCTCGTCACACACCGTCTCGCCCCATCTCGCCGTCTCTCACACACACCGCGGCGAGCCGATACCCTCGCACACGTCTGCAGCGCGGCCGTGGCCTCGTGTTGTTGTGCCCTTGCAACCTGCGAGCAGCCTGCTGTCTGTCTCCGGGCCCATCGCTTGTCTCCAAAAATAAAGCCAAAGCATGTGCAATCAACAAAAGGCCCGGCAGAGGTGACGGAGGCAGAGCAGTTCATTTCAATTTAAGCTCCGTTTAACGAGATATCCGGCGTTAAATTGTGACAGAATTGATTGGAAGCAGGAAAGGTGGTTCTGGAGTCGGTGACTTTGTGAGCAAAGGATGCTGTTGTTGTGAGTCTCTGACTTTGAAACCTTTTAATTTTATTTACTCACAAAAATGAGCATTTTGGCAAAGGCAGAGCTGGTTCTGTTTGGGTTTCACTCTGTCTGAGGCTTTTATGATGGATTTGGCATCATCTGCAGGGGAGGTGGCGTCAGCAAAGGCAGAAATCATTCTGCCCTTCATCCATACTGTCTCCTTCATCATCATCATGCTGCCATAGATGCCGTGTATTTATTCAGTGAGCATTTACTTTTTATTGGTCTTATTCTAGCTCCCTGTTATATCTCAGTCATGGATCATACTCATTGCTTTTCTACTACCCACTGCCTTCCTTAGGTCATTTGTTTGAAGTTTTTCTAAACAGTATATGGCACAAGGATTTACCCAGTAGTAGTATTATTATTTATAATAATTTTATTTTTGTGTTCATTTATTTTATGTTTATTTATGTTATATCTATCTATTCATTTAATATCTATCTATTCATTTAATATCTATCTCTCTATCTATCTATCTATCTTTTATTCCTCCAAAGAAATGTTAATTTTTTGGTTTACAAAAGTAAAAAATAGCTGTCAGAATTTCCCAGGCCTCATGTATATATAAATATATGTATATATATATATATTTGTATAACGTTCACATATTGAATTAGTTTTAGTTTTCTGGTGGACGTGGGTCATTCCTGCTGCATATGAGGCTACTCGGCCTCATAGGAATGAGACCACTACATGTCATGTTGGTTCTGACACGATAAACTAACCGAGTCATGAACCACACCAGGACTGTGAGACTATCTGTGGATGGACCACTGGCACCATTTAAAAGTCTGTGAGAAAGAGAATCAGCTTTGTGAAGTGGCCTCCATCACAGCTAACAGTTCATCTAAACAATAAGATGACTGTGAAATAAATGGAGGGTTAGCGTTGCTCGCGGGTCAGTCAGCGTTTGATGTGGACCGGAGGAGACTGAGAGGAGCTGCTGTGTCTCTGAGGCCGGCTGAAGCTCCACCTGCTGATCTCCTCCAGTAATGATGCATCTCTGAGCTCTTCTGTCCCAGCTTTGATCACAGTGTGCACAGATCCAGTTTCTCATCAGGCCGTCCAGACTGCCACCACTGTGCACTTTCAGCTGTGCTTCGGCCCACTCGCTAAAGAGCAGGAGCCCACCGTGCATCCATCATGTGTCCGTTCACCGTCTGTCCAGTAGTTAGTCCAATTACACACGTATTGATCGGCGCCTAGAGGGAGGCGTACATCAGTGGAGAAGTTCCTCTGGACCTGGGGAACCTCATGGGGAGTCTGTTTTTATATTCTGTTGCTAATTCTACATTTGATCGTTCATAAAGTTAAATGAACTCCGTCCTGTTTAGTTTTATATCCTGTCTAACAAAGCAGGAGGTTATAAAGGAGAAGAAGCCTCGTCTGTGGTCAGACAAACACACACCAACATTCAGCAGATGAAAAAGCTGTGGACGTCCACGGCGACACAGATAAAGGCCTCACTGTACAGATTAGATCCACTTCCACAGTGGGCCCGCAAGAACCTACAGAATGAAATGTCCACTGAGAGGCCGACCACTGACCTCTTCTATTAGGAGTGTAGAGGGTCATTTTCTATCTGAATGACATTCTGTGAACACACACACACACACACACACACACACACACACACACACACACACTCTCCCCAGTGCAGTGAGAAGCCTTATTGTGTGAGCCAGAGGAAATGCAGACGCAGCAGAGGACAGGCCGTCCATTGATCTGAGTATAGACTCCTCTCCTCTCTCTACTCTCTTGCTGCTATCCCACACTGTTTCTGCCTTCTTCTTCTTCTCCTTCTTTTTTTTCTTCCTATCTCAGCCCTTGCTTTCTCTGCTCTTTGTGTTATCTGCACTCCACTCTCCTACGTATAGTTTTTGTCTCCCTGTGATCTACCACCCCCTCTTTCTCCGTATTATCGCTCTCACTCTCTCCAGGCCATTTCTGCTGCTCTCTCCCCATCGCTTGTATCCAGTAACCAGGCTTTTCTCCTGCTCTCACGTCTGCATTTCTGGTTCCACATCTCGTTTTATTTTAATCTACGTCTGCCAAACAAACAGCCATCCTTTTTCCCTGCCGTTCCCGCTTCGCTTTAGCTTCCTGTCCTTCTCTCAAATGACTAATTTTCTTCTCCTCCTAAAAGCCTTTGTCTCCCACTAGTTGTGGTGTTTTGGAAATTTAGTCCCAAACAAGAGTTGAGAAGGAGGAGAAGATGGGAGCAACAGGGAACAAAAGCCGAGGTAGAGAAGGAATCAGACAGAGAGAAGATGATGAGGGGAAGGTAGACATGAGCTGAGGAGAGACGGCGGCATAACTGAAGACTGACTAAACCCTGGACGGAGCATTTAGGGAGAGCAGTGACAGGTAGTTTGTGTGTTCACATGTGCTGGAGCTTCGCCAGCAGCTCAGAGCTTCACAGGAGGAAGTGATTTACTGAACACACACTCAGACCTGCAGCTCGGCGGCGGCCAAAGCAGCCCTCTGGTGACGGGTAATCCTCAGGACTGTCCTCTTTGTGCATCCCCTCCTTGTCCCCTTCACCTCCTTCTTTCCCTCCCTCGTCGCTTCGGCAATTCCCTCTTCACCTCCTCCTTCACCTCCTCATCCCCCTCGTCTTTCTTTGCTCTGACACTTTCTCCCCCCACCCCTCCAGCTCTCCCTTCCTGCTCCACAGGCTTTTATACGAGCCATGTGGACCTCCCTAATGACATGTGGACCGCCGCGTGTGTGTGTGTGTGTGTGTGTGTGTGTGTCTATGTGTGTGTGTGTGTGTGGTGGAGGCGCTGACATGTGTGTTTGTGTGCATTTGCAGTGTGTGTGTGTGTGTGTGTGTGTGTGCGATGGAGGCGCTGACGTGTCTGATCGCGGTGTGGTTCTCCCACTGAAGTTGTGCCGACAGCCTTTTACCTTTGAAGAGGGCAGCGAGGAGGAGAGGGGAGGAAGAGGAGGAAGAGGGGGGCAAAGAGAGAGAGAGAGAGATGAGTGCAGGAGCAGAGAGGAGAAGAGAAACAGAAGAAATGAGAGGAGCTCAGGTTCAGAGCTAGAGAGGATCACAGTGAAGGGGAGCTGCTGTGTTGGACCTCCTGTTATCTGACTGGCTGGAGGCATGAAGCCACACAGCTCCGCTTTGAACGTGCCCAAAGTAAAAAATAGAAGGTTTGCAGAAAAAGACTGTGGATGGGTGGAGATGGGCTGGAAGAGGACAAACAGAGGTGCACTGAAGGAGGGGTGGAGGGTGCTGTGGCCTGCTCACGGTGCTGGAGGTATCACGTTCCAGCTTCTCTACCACCGCTCAGATGAGAGGAGGTGGTGGAGGAGG
>NW_007578262.1:242371-246389 GCF_000690725.1 Stegastes partitus
CCACATGCAGACTATGACGGCCGGCTTGGTCTCTCCTCCTGACAGAACTGGTGCAGCTCAGCTGACCCGGTGGATTTCTGACATGTTTTGTTCCTTCAGCAGTCCTCAGGTTGCTCATGGGGCTGAAGTCAAGGCTTTGAGGAGTCCAGTCCAACACCTTCATTCTAGCCTCTGATTCTCACTTCAGCCATTTCTTGTCTGATGAGTGTTTGGTACCGTCGTCTTGTTGGGACGTCCAAGACCAAACCTTCTGCTGATGGTTTCAGGTTTCCTGCAGAACGTGGAGGTGATCCTCCTCCTTCTTTTTTCATTGACTCTGTGCAGAGCTCCAGTTGCCTTGGCAACACAACAGCAGTCCAGCATGATGCTGCCACCGCCATGCTTGGCAGGAGGTTTGGTGTTCTTGGGGTTAAAGACCTCATCTTCTCTCTTCCAAACATATTGTGGTCACTGTGGCCAAATCGCTCAATCAATCCTGACCAATTATCTCTCAGCTGCAGGCAACAGTTTCTTCCTGATCGTGGCCTCGATGCGACTGTATCGAGCACTTGTGCTTACAAACTGTTTGCACAGAAGGTTTATTGATCTGCAAGTCTTGACCTGTTCAAGTCCTATTTTCTTCTGCTAAGGTGGCGGTATGACGCGGTAGGAAGAGCCCCAGAGCCTTGGTTATGTGTCCTTAGGTTTGGGGTAAACAGGACACCTTTCACAACATGTCTGGAGCTTCTCATCCACTAACCCTGTGTGTTAGTGTTAGGCTTTGTGTGATAACAACAAACAATACGCTGCTGCCCTCAGTCCGTTACTGAAGACGAGGGGGCGGCTGTATGGGAATCAGGGCTCCTCATGGTCAGTAGATCTACACACAGCTTGTGCCTGATCAAGGTGAAGCACATCCTCTCAGTTAAACACTCTGTTGCTGGCTGTAAAGCTCAGGCCTTGGTTGGACAGATTATCTCGTCTCTAATGGAACAAAAAGCCCGAGCCTTGTGAAAGAGACGTTTGAAACATGCAGGTTTGGTTTGGCTGAGGTCTCTTCAGTCAGTGTTATTGAAGGGAGGAAAAAAATCCATGAAAGGCTGTATTGAATGGTTTTAGGAGAATGCAAAAGTTATCGAATGAGTGTGGAGTACTGAGATGTGAATGTGAGTAGGAGGAACACTGGCTGCTGGTTTTTCTGCATCGATCCACTTGCATCATTCTCAGGCTGTCTGTCGCTTGCTAATTCCCTCCATGCATGTGAGGCATGCTGATCTCCGTGGAGGTTGCATATATTTGTACGAATGGTGTCGTTTGTTGGATTTCTCCCACGTGCTGCTCGGTTTACAGCATCTGCCTGTTTTCCTGTGACTGTGTTCTGTCCGATAGCGACCGGCTCGTCACCAGAATAGCACTGGTTCAATGCAACAACATGTGAAGCGCTTTATACTCTGTAGGTTTATAAGATCAGTGTACAGTATATATAGGATACCTTTGATTTAAAGAAAAAAAGGCACTTGTGTTGTTTTTCTGTGGTACCTCTTCAGAACTGTGTATTTCTTAGAACCTCGCGCACCTCGACTGGTCCGATGAAGCGAGCCGTGTGTTCGAAGTCACGCTGTGGTGCTTCAAAGTGCTTCAGCCATGATTGGAAGATGAAAGGAAAGAAGAAAGGATCCCAATTGTCTCCTATGACAGACTCTTAGACAGCAAAACGCGATCCAGAGCCGACACACTCAGACGCTCTCACAGCAGCAGAGCTGACGGACGGCCGGCCGGCTGCCGTCACACGTCTGCTCACAAACTAATGTACAGTATGCAAATGAGCAGGTTCACTTATTAAAGCTGGAATAAATCAGACAACCTATGTGCTAATCCATAGTACCGGACTGTTCTGAACGAGGGCTTCTGGTTTTCCATCAAAGCGAACCTCTCTGGATCTCCTGTGTGTCTGCATGTTTAGTGAATATTAAAAAAGTCTGTTGGCGCCAAGATCCTGGCAAATATGCTAAAATCCTGAGAGCACGTAGTGAACAAAGCGTCTCTCCTGATATTTAGACGAATACCAATGAGTCTGAGCATGTTTAAAACATGGAGATGAAATCCGGGGAGTCAAGTGCTGCTTTGCCCTGTTGCACATAAGTGGCTGAGGGGTCCCCAAAGTTGGTGTAAGGAAATGTTTGACAGCGTGGCTAGTTAGGAGTGATTGATGCCCGCAACCCTCTCAGCTGTTAAGGAGAGATGAGGGAGACCAAGTGATGCAGATCGGATTGGAAAGTGCCTGCTGGCATCTGACTTCAGGAACGGTGATTAAAAACACATTATGACAAAGACAACATCTGGCGGTGCATTGGAGGCGTCGGCTGAACAGTAGCGCGGCGCTGCATCACCCGGGCAGAAGATGAAAGGTGCGTTCCAACAATGGAAGACGACAAACAAAACACAGCTGGAATTCAAATCCGATCTTCTGCTGCTTGATGGCACTTTGAGGAACCCAAGTGAAAACAATGGTGAAGTAATTACCTTCATCGCCGTGATGCTGGCCAACCCTCTGGAATTCAGATTTGTCTAAAATCTGCAACCATTCATTTGGTTAAACTTTATCAGTCTGTAAACGAGACCTGAGCAGTGTCTCAGTGGACCTGGTGGGACATGAAGGACCTCCACCACTGGTGTTAGGTTTTATTATCTGGATTAAACGACTGCAGATGTGCCTCCATCACAGCTTTACCAACTGTTTGGCTCTTCTGTAGAATCCCAGCAAAGTTTCTGTCCCCTAGTGAACAACATAACGCAAAAGCATTTCATGTGTTACTCTGTAGTTCCTTCAGATCTCGAGTGTTCATCTCAGAACAGCACGATAAAGATCAACCACTGGTGGCTTCATGTTTGTGTAACGCTGTTTATAACCTCTGAGACTCGTACGTCGCCTCCAAAAACAAGTGAGAACCTCAAAACTGACTGAAAAATACCTACAGAGAGCTTTCACAACATTAAAACGAGACTCAGTGCAGCTGAAGTTTCACACATTTCCAGGCTGATCTTTTACAAACCGTCCATTTAGACGTGTCTCCTTCCCTGTGAATGCTCCTTCATGTCTGTGTGCAGGTGGGATGTGAGTGTTGTTGTCAGGTAACGCTCTTCCTCCTGCTCCTGTCCTGATGGTTGAAATTTACACTTACGGTGGTAATGAGGCGAATATCAAACGACAAACATCGAACATTTTCTCAAGCTTCGCTTCGTCCCTGCTGAGACACACAGAAAAGCTTAAAGCCGAGACGACTGCAAACAAAGTTAGAGCTGATGGATGTAAATTAGTCAGCGAGTGCAGCTCCTACAATCAGAAAGCAGAGCCGTGCAGAGCGAGATGTGACAACGATAAAGTCATACCAGTCACTCAGAATGAAGAGTCGTGTTCCCAAACGAGCCGCGTTTTAAAGCAGCTGTGGCATTTTATGTAAAAACAGAACAGTCAGGTGTCGAGAGCTGTGGCCACCGACAGCATTCAGGAAGACGGAAAAACTGTCACTGGGTACAGAAACATATCGCAGCACTCACAATTAAACCTCCAGCTCATTCACAGAGTGACTGAGAATGTAGAAAACACGCCGACACTTCTGTCAGCGCGCTTAGAACAAGAGGAGGCGGTAAAAGTGACTTTCCAGGAGAGGGCTGTCACTCCCCACCGAGCTGAACCAGAACAGGAGGAAACCGGGTAATCCTCTCTCCAAATGCAGCGCGAAAGCTCGCGAGATAAGTTCTTGGGAAGACCGACCTCCTCACATGGAGCGGACCGCTGTGGCTTCCCACGCCGGGCCGGTGGGGAAATTGTAAATCCTCAAGGTAGGTTCTGGTCATCAAATGTGTTATTGGGCCTGATGCAAGAATCAGAAACACTTCAAACAAATATATGGACCTGCAGGCAGAAAATGATCCGCGGGGCTCCAGAACTCTGGGAATGAATGTCTTCAGAGTTGGTTTATGGATCAGATTAAACCTCAGGAATATATCTACAGGTTCTATAATAATAATAATAATA
>NW_007578262.1:246794-248867 GCF_000690725.1 Stegastes partitus
TGATGGTGAAACTGGTGCCAGTGGAAGACTGTTGATGGTGAAACTGGTGCCAGTGGAAGACTGTTGACTTGATGCAACTCTAAAACATTACCAGAAACTTTCAGGGACGTTGAACGGATCAGTAAATAGTTCACTTGTCGTGCATTTCTTTCGCTTTCCACCAGAAAATCAATTATTGCTCAACAATCCAGCTCGTTATGGAGCCTTTCATGACGACGTTGAGGCCTTGATTACGCTCACAGGCTGCCGACGCCTCACGCTGCTGATTACTGCAGTCAAGGACTCGGTGGTTTTATGAAACGAGGTGTTGGACCCATTCAGAACTTCCTGCTGATGGAGCTCCACATCTTATATGTAACACGTTAAATCCTCCCTCCTCCTGTTCTTTACATTCAGATGCTTTAAACAGTCACCTCCTGACACTACAACAGAAAACAAGGATTAGTATGAATCCTGCAGCTCCTCAGAGCTCTCTGGACACGACACCATCACAGAGACACATGAACAGTCAGTTATTAGAGTTTCTGTGAAGAGCCGACCATCGACGACAAGGAAACCAAACATGCAAGAAACGCTTAAACACCAGTGACTAGAACAACCCAAAGGTCTCGTCTGCCCCACCAACGGGGCAGTTGCTGCTGTTCTAATGAATCCAGGCAGGACGACTCTGAGGTCTCCTTAGACACAAATACAAACTATTTTATCATCCAAAACCTAAAGCTTAACCCAGAAACCTCGTCTGTACGACCAAACTCTGGAGAAACGTGGCCACATTTCCCAGCTAAAGCAGCAGCCTGCTGTTCGGATCCCATCCCCGGATCCGAGCCCGCTTTCAGTCCGTTTGACAGTCTGATGAACTGTCCTCACATTTATGGGGAACTGCAGTCAGGTTTTCAGACTAGTTTACTGGTGGGGATTGGAGATGACCTGAGGGCAAATATGGATATGAAGAAACCCAAAAAACACAATTTGAAGGTTTCCCATTTCAGTCCCAGTAACCTGCGCCCAGTATTGTCGGCGTGCTGTTGGCCACACGCTTCATTAACTCATTTAACAAGAAGACAATAGTAACAATAATAATCCAGTCTTAATGGAAAGCAGCAGCTGCTCAGACGGTAGCACTGAGCATGCTCCGTGTTCCAGGAAGTTGTAGAAATATCGGGTTAGAAAAGAGCAGCAACTGGTCAGAGTGAACGGTTTGTCTGAGCGAGCGGAGATGTTTCACTTCTTCTGGTGGTGTTGAAGCAGCTACACACAGACTATAAAATAAAAAGTGAAGCTGACATGGATTTGCCAGACACATGCACACCTCGGGGACCTGGCCGGCTCTCTGCTGTGAATGCAGCAGCTCATGTGTGTAGCTGCGGTGGAGCTGGTAGCTAATTAGTTTGGCACAGCAGCGCTCTTCCCAGGCCCTCCATGTGTGTGCATGTGCTGGGTGCAGTGGAGGGGTTAATCCCAACTTGTTGTTCTACACCAGGCCCCCTCCCTCGCTCTCTACACTTTCTACTTCTTCTTCTTCCTGGTCCTGGCTTTCCGGTCTGATTCTTCCTGTTTTCTGTCACATCTCCCTGATTTTTCTCCTCTCTTTTGTCGTATGCGTGTTTTATCGGCAGTCCTCCGTTTTGTCCTCTTTCACTTCTTTTCCCCTCCCATGCATGCATATTTAATTTATTTCTCTCTCTCTCTTCATCCCTGCTCTATCCATCCATCTCCCTGCCTCCCATTTAATGAAAGCTCCCGGTATTGGACTAATCCAGTAGCGAGTGGTTCTGTGTCTCCCTCGCTTCATTTCTCTGTATCTCCCTGCTCATCCTCCATCTTTACATTTCTCTCTTTCCCTCCGACTAATGAAAGTCCCCCCGCTATCTCTGTAATCCAGTGTCTCTCTGCGTCCACCTTTTTCTGTTGCTCTTTCTTTTTCCTCTTCCTCTCTGCAGACTAATGAAAGTCTGTGGTGTTGGTCTAATCCCCCGGCTGTGTGCTCACAGCCTCTTTGTTGGTCAAATCTGACTAATGCCCTCCGTCTCACTCCACAGCACAGGAGCCTCTTACCTCAGCCCTCGTGGACGC